>NC_091313.1:16283247-16315747 GCF_038502225.1 Cherax quadricarinatus
GGGGGGATGGAGAGGCTGATAGGGGGAGAGAGGTGGATATAGAGGGAAGGGAGAGATGGAATATAGAAGAGGGAAGGGAGAGATGGAATATAGAAGAGGGAAGGAAAAGATGGATAATGAGAGAGAGGGGGGAGGGGAGGAGAGGAGAGAAGGAGAGGTGTGCAAGCCACATCACTGCATTTTTCGTCTTGGAAGACAGCACTCAGATCTTCCTCCACGTGTGAATAAAATACCTTGAGCGCGGGTACGCTGCGTTAACTCTCGTGAAAGTACAAATATATTTATTAATACAAATAAACACTGATTCTACCACAAGTAAAGGCCAAGTTAATTTGCTTAAAGTTAGCGAGTTATATGCAGGCATTTAATGCGGATAGCTGAGTGCACAATTGGCTGCATTCCTTTGTACACAAGACAATTCCCAAGGTGGGGATTCAGTGATGAGCTGAGTAGGTCTCTTGAATCGAGGAGTTGGAGATGAACTCCTCGGATCTCATTTCCTAGGCGAAGTGCGACTCGTGCGGGTTTAGCAGTTCCCCATAATTATAATTAAATATAGTGGGATGTAACGAAAACTCCCGTTGAAGAGTTTCGGAACGTAAGTGTTTGCAATTTTCACGTCAGACGGTTGTCTATGGCATTACACACCTTTCAGAGTTAATCACTAAATCCTTTGCCGAAATAAGTACACGATTGTTTATTGGTGCATTTATTCCTTTAACTTTTCAACTCTTGCCCTCCCTCCTTCCCCCCCCCTCTCTCTCTCTCTCTCTCTCTCTCATTCACCGACCAGTTAAGATGCAGAACGTATCGCCCACCATCGATGACATTATTATTTCTCTGAATAATTACCAAAAACAATTTGTTGTATTTGCCATGTACGTACCCTTACACAAACCTTTAGACACTGTAGTTTCAAATATCTGTTATTTAATATTAAATAATTGATGCCTACTGTTTCTCCATAACCCATACGGGCTTTGCGGTTTTTTTTATCAACAACAACAACAACAACAACAACAACAACACTTGTTTCCAAATATGTCACTTACTACTAAATGCCTTTCTCCTTCAACAAAAACAACCTCACACTTACCACATACTTATCAGCTATTGACAAATACCTGTAACCTGCTTCTAATTACCCGACACCTGTACTACCAAATACCTCTCACTTATTACCATAGAAATCACTGCTTCCAAACAACTTTCACCTGCTTCCAGACACCTGTGGACTATCAAACGAGCACCTTTCAATAACTTCCAAACAGTTTCTACCTTAGATCCCATTGCTGCTCTATGAAAGTTCTATTGTATCACTTAACTTCAAAAATACATTCTAGTATCATTGCATCTGTATATATATATATATATATATATATATATATATATATATATATATATATATATATATATCTCATACCCTCTAGCGAGGAAAGCATCAGTTTCTGGAGGGTATTATATTTAAATTTTTGTGTGTCTGTGAAGGGGGGATGTCCAGCGACATGAAAATATGGGATGCAGTGGATTGTATGGGGAAAACTTTTAAAAAATAGATCCTTCTCTAGAGATATCATAGTTTATCAACCGGAAAGATTTAGGTTAAAAAGGGGTAATCACGCGTTCACGGCATCGTATGTACGAACTGTTGTTAAATACCACGTCCTTTTTCCTTCAATCTAACTTTATTATACTGCTTTGTCTTTAGATATATGACTGATATATCTCCCTGACTTACGAACCACCGCTACACTGTCTTGACGGACAAAGCAGACCAGCACTGCTTGAAGCATCATGGTTGCTTCTGTGCGAATGCATCTGACAGCCACATTAGCATTGAGGCGGCGGAGTGTGTTAACCACAGCAATTGGTTTAATTCCTCCATATTTCTGTCTTACGGCATAAAGGGATACACAAAAAAAAAAACGGTTTAATTTTGTCTGGGATCAGACTAGCCAGTGAGTTTTTGACCTGCCTTGTGACCTCTGCTAGGAGGATCTCTTCACTCTTCCCGAGACCTGGATTTAATAGTGTAACTTCCAGCAGAGCCAAGACGGAAATGACATAATTGCTTTATAATTTTACGCTTGCCTAGAGGCCAGTATTGTTAGAAATGCTGGTGCTGCTATTTTTGCTGGCTAGATGCGCTTTGTCTCTGGGGTTGATCAGTCAGTACAGCATCCCTGGAGATGTCATTAATATGATCATCCCAACAGAGTTGCCGTCTACAGTTTCTTTGCTCAGCTGAGCTCTGATTTTCTCGCTGTCCCCTAATGATCATTGTATCATTATTATTACATAAAAAATCGCTAAACCTGTGTTACACAGCTTTTCATACAAATATTATATATATGGAGTAGAATTTAACCCGTAGGGATCATACTGTGTCTGGGGAATGGAGGTAATAAGGCCTGATCCTAGGAAAGGAGCTCAAAATCTTTGAATCACAAGTTCAGCATATATGCACCTTCTTTGAATGGAGTGTTTCTCTTAATTTCTACCGCTAGTCTTTCTATCTCACTTCAGATACTCATTTTCCATCAAAATCCTTCGGAAAGTTAGAATGTTAGCTTAGAATTATTTTGCCTATAATCAATAACCATTATAGAGGCTTAGAATGAAGAGAGAAATATCACATACCTGCGTCACATTTGTAATTGGTTATCAGTGCAACTTCACGTCCAATATGTCCGACAAGTAACCGTGATGACCATGTTTTATCTAAATAGGGGAAATAGGTTTTGTCCATTCGGAAATAGGAAAATGTCTCCTGGCGTGGATGTTAGACAAATGACACGTTGAGCAATAAGACATACGTGAACGCTCTAGCTCCGGGTGTCGGTGATTAAACAACCGCTGACACCTACTGTATATTTTACTCATGGTAAAACATCTGCTTGTGTACAAGCGCAAGGATTTCTAGCCTATTTAAAAAAATATATCACTTAGCACCTAGGTGATTGTTATTAGTGAAATGGCCTAAAAATTAAGCCATCATTTGTACTGTTGTGTATTTCAGGTTGGGAGTGTGCGGGGAACTGGAGTGGAGAGCAGGATCAGCGTTGTGGGTTCCAGGACCCTGCAGGGAGCCACCCTCACTTGCCAGGCACTCAACAACAACATCACCGAGCCTTCCTCCACTTCACTCACTATCAACGTCCTACGTGAGTATCCTGGGATCAAGAGGAGAAAGAGGGAGGGAGGGTGGAAGGGGAAAAGACAGGTTAGGGAGTAAGTTCCACTATTTCGAGAACGCTGTGACTAGGTCAGTCATCTCAATATGCAATAAAATGTTCTATTCTCTCATACGCATAATATAATTTATATATACACAGACACAGCTAAAGGTAACTCTTCAACCAAATAAAAATTAATTTGCACAATTTCAATAATAGAAAGTTTGTGCAACCATCCAGCGTCAGACTGAAAAAGCAACTAATATTAAAAAAAATCTTTTAAGATTTCCCTGATCATAAAACCAACTTTGGCTAAAATAAAAAAATTGAAGCCATAGGCAGTTTAAAAATTTACCACTATCAGTGGCAAACAGCAGACAATTCCCACAGGCAGGCAGGAGTACTTGCAAGCAGGTGTCTATAGACGTGGTGTGTGCCTCCTACACTCTTCCAGAACTTAATAACTTGGTGTTCGGCTATAAGAACTAGCTAGCATCCCACCTCCGTAGAATATACAAATGAATGTGGACCGATGGTTATAAAAGACGTATTCTTTTTTTTAAAGGGGTGGAAGGGTAAACTAGCAAAAGACCTAGTTCAGATGACCAAAAGCTGCAGTTGCGGGTCATCATATGACTAAGACCCGCGTCAAGAAACACATGTCCTGTTTCCTGACAAACCTACCCAACCCGAGTCACTTAAAGTGTATTGTATTTGATCAAGCACTAAATTCGGATGGAGGATTAATCATCCATCCGCTAATCACGACCCGATCTCAACTACAGTATACCTGGAAGATGTTCCGGGGGTCAGTGTCCCCGCAGCCGGGTCCATGACCAGGCCTTTTCCTCTCCCTCTTCCCATTCACAACTAGGTTCAGACACTGACTAACAGAATTCCACTTTCTCTTACCAGGAGTGGAGACGGGTAAGCCCTTCTGGAGGGAGGGAGTGGGAGAGGGTAAGGAGGAAGACGGAAGGAAAAAAAACGCTGAAATATATGAGTAAAGAAAAATGGAGAGGCAACATAACAAGGTAAAAGTCAAGAAAATAGAGGAAACGGACAAATTATAAAGGAAAGGAGAGCTGAAGGATGCAAGGAGAAATATCAGTGATAACGAAACGTAAGGCATGAGAAAGGGATGAAGGGGAAAGGAGAACGGAAGAGACTGAAGGAGAACAAAAGAGAAAAAGGGAGAATAGAATAGTGGAAAGGAGAGTGGGAGTGAAGGAAGGGTAAAGTGGAAGAAGGGATGGAAGAAGCCATTTTAACCTGACAAGATATGAAGGGATTATTTCAGAGCACTCATCTAGCTTCCTCACCACCATCCTTGTCTGTGCTGGGGAACATGGTGAGGGAAGAGCGAGAGGGATGGAAGATGGGAACTGGAAGGAGGATGGTAAGAAAGGCCAAGAGAAACTAAAAGGTTACAAGGGATAAACAAAGTGGAATTAAAATCTGATTCCTTACACTGGAGAACTCCAAACAAAGCTATTATTATTATTATTATTATTATTATTATTATTATTATTATTATTATTATTATTATTATTATTATTATTATTATTATTATTATTATTATTACTCACGGAGAAGCGCTAAATCAGCAAGGATCATACAGTGCCTGAGGAATGAGAGGGTATCAGGTGCAGACAAAAAGGAGGGAAGGGTGGTTCCATTTCTTTGGATCAAAAATCTTTCGCCATCACCATCAAAGCGCTCCCCTGAGAAGAGTTTTAGACCCGATCTCTCCCTCTTTCTCTCTCTCTCTCGAGATCTCTCTAGCGATCTTTCTTTCTCCCTCTCAGAATTAAAGGCGAGAGAAAATTTTCAACTAAAACTGTCACCTTCCAGGAAAGTAACACTGACCAGGAGAGAACCAGAGCTGCTAATCTCAGTCAAAGTCACGGCATCATAAGATGTATATTTCTAATCCGCCCTAAAGTGCAACGCCAAACCGGAACAAGTTTTTTTTTTTTTTAATTAGTAATTCGGGTACACGATTAATGTGCGACAACCCTGTTCTATAAGACAGTTACACCGTCGTAAAAAAAAAGGAATTTTAATTGTCTTTCCTAGACAAATTTCATCGTACTTGATGGGTTTCGTACATGAGATAACAAAATTTGTCAGCCTGGGTTGGAAGACTTCAATAGAGTGATTAGGATACCGTCAAGCATTCCACTGTTGGTTCATCAGGTGGGTTGATCTTCAAAACGTTTCGTTCCAACAGGGATGCAGTTACTATTACTTGGAAATTACAGTCCCTCTCTGTTGCACTGTTATCATAACTCAGAGGTTGACTCAGTACAATCAAGTACCATGTTTAAGTAGAATGCAGAGTATTGCCTGGAGCATACATGCCTGTTAGCACCCAGGGATTTACCGAGCTGTCAGTAGTATCTCAAAAATATTGTTAAAGCATAAAGACAGCAGAAATAAATCTTGAGTGAAGATCCCAAACGGTAGTGTGTCAGTCTCAAGATAACTGCTGCTTTATAGTAGTTTTTCTACCTCATTAATCTTGTTATCAGTTACATAAACATCTACCTGAACTTAAAAATGTAACTTCCTCTAAAATCTCTAATACGAAACAATACAAAGAATAAATAGATTTTAAGGCATGAATAACAGTTATAGACTAGCTTTAAATGTTAAAACAGCATTTAAAGCTCTAAACACAAGAAAAATCATGGTAGAAATATTACAGGTATAGATACACAGTGATTAATACCAGGAAAAAAGACTTCAAACTCAGAGACTACATCTGCCTTTAAGTCGTCAGTGAAATCAGGAATCCAGTTCCCCGTGAAAAGGGTAGTATGTTATTTTTTATGTTATCTACACGAGGTTTTTTTGAAGAAATAAATGTAGGTTTACAACCATTTGTAAAAAAAAAAAAATCTCGTGTTTATTTAATGATTATTTTTTGGTCAGTTTTTGCACAGGAAGACATAAATGAGATTCCAGATATTAACAATTATTCAGTTCTTCATGAATTACTGTCATGAGGGACATGATTTTCAAACGGTTAAGAACAGTAACCTACAAGAAACCACATTCTGATATTTTTTATTAACCATGATACGGTGAAGGAAAGAATCATTCAACATCACTTATGTATAATAGGAAAACAGGCGATGAAAACCCGCGTGGGCAAAAACAACGATTAGTCACCGGTGACTGATAAACACAGTGACAGTTTGCATATATGAAGCCTGAAGAGATTATAGATAAACTCTTTTTAGTTTCTGGTCAAAGATAGTCCCCCAAAATGGATCTTCCCTTTGCCGCGGGAAGATCTAATACTCTTCTCTGCTCTAATTGGCAAAAAAAAAAAAATCAGCTTTCAAAACTTGTAAGAATCACAATCCTGATATGACGTTAGATAATTTACATGGCTGCGGAAAAGACACACACACACACACACACACACACACACACACACATTGTATTTGAGACAACGTGACAATTAAAAATAAGTAATATTTTGAACATTACACTAAAGGAACTTGAAATCTATAATATGGCTGACATGCTTGAAGATCAGTAACAGAGTTGGTCACAGGATAAGAACTCTACCCATGAGGTCAAGGACACTGATCTACGGGGTCATACGAAGCACACGAATCCTCAACACCCGCAAGGACCAACATCTCTCTTATTCGAGTGTTCTCACGAGAGGGAACCTCTGTAATCTCTACAAGGAAGCTACCATACGATTTGCCATGTCTTTTATTATTCTCATTCATAAGTAGAAACAATAGCGCGATGTGCATAAAAAATATCACACTCAAAACTTTACTGTCCCTCTGTCACTGTACGAGGCATTTTTTTTTCAAACGCGCAAAGCTCACGGATCCAAGGCATCCATACACTCAAATTACAAAAACGACTAATACAGTGATTGGGACAATAAATAAATAATTCGCACATAGGAGAGAAAAGCATATAATCACGTTTCGGTCACACCTGGTCCATTGACAGCAGTTTGAGTTGTAAATGATCCAAGTATGACCGGAACGTCGGCATACGTTTCTCTGCCCTATGTGCGGGTTATATGTATATCCATACACTCATGTTAATGTTAGGACCTTCCTCCCGCTACGGCAGAGGCGGGAGGAAGGAAACTCACCTTGGCCCTTAAAACAGTCAACACAAAGCTGGAAGTGACCGTTTCAGATCATGTTGACTCGTAAGCCTACCTGCCTGCCTGCCTGCCTGCCTGCCTGCCTGCCTGCCTGCCTGCCTGCCTGCCTGGCTGCCTGCCTGCCTGTCTCCCTGCCTGCCTGCCTGCCTGCCTGCCTGCCTGCCTGACTCCCTGCCTGCCTGCCTGCCTGCCTGCCTCCCTGCCTGCCTCCCTGCCTGCCTGCCTGCCTGCCTGCCTGCCTGCCTGCCTCCCTGCCTGCCTCCCTGCCTCCCTGCCTCCCTGCCTCCCTGCCTCCCTGCCTGCCTCCCTTAATGCCTGCCTGCTTCTCTGCCGCCTTATCAGTCTCATTCTAGGAATCAAATCTCCGAATAAGTATAAATTAAACCTTTCCAATTTCAAATCTGTTAACCATCCAGTCCTCAGGAGCTGCGTGACCCTCACGGGTTTAGTGTTTCTCCATTAATATAGACAAGAATAATAAAAATAAAACTACTACTACTACTACTACTACTAATAATAATGATTACTATCCTCTTCCGCACTAGAATAAAGTAGTTTGGGTTAAGTTAGGCGAGAGTGGGAGGGGAAAAAGTGGTAAGAAGTTGAAATTGAGGGAAAGAACGTGAGGTGAAAGGAAAGAAGATAGAAATGGAAAGAAGGGAGAGAGAGAGGGAGAGATGGAAGGGAAGGAAAAGAAGAGAGTTGGAGGTAAGCAAATGTGATAGGACGCATTGAGAAGGTTAGAAAGAAGTGAAGGAAGGGAGAGAAAACTTAAAGTTTAAGTAGAGAGAGGAAGGAAAGGTGAAAGGGTGGATAAGCGAGAGAGAAGCAGGAAGGAAAGGAAGGAAATTGAAGGATGGAAAAGTTTAGGGAGAGAAAGAGGAAATTCATCGTTTTCTAAAGAAAGCGGGAAGTAGAAGAGGCACTGGAGAGAAAACAATAATGGAGAGAGGAAACTGGCAAGGAAAGAAAAAAAAGGATTTGACCAAAAAAGAAAGTTACAGAAGAGGAGAAAGAGTAGGCGAGAGAAAAGGAGAAATTGTATACTGAATAAGATAAAGAGGAAGAATTAACAACCTTCCCAAGCAAACTAGGAGAAAGGAAAAATGGAGATTGAGAGAGAGAGAGAGAGAGAGAGAGAGAGAGAGAGAGAGAGAGAGAGAGAGAGAGACAGACAGACAGACAGACAGACAGAGAGAGAGAGAGGAAGCGGGTAAAGACAAAGGAAGGGATTACCAGAAAAAAAACACTAGAGAAACTGTGGAAAAGAGTTAAAAATGAAGAAACGAAATGACGAAAGTATAAAAGGAGAGAGGGAGAAAGAGAAAGACAGAGAGAGAGAGAGAGAGAGAGAGAGAGAGAGAGGTAGCGTGTGCTGAGGCTGTGGACTGACACCATCACTTTCCGGTACTAGCTGTAACCCAGCAGGGAAGGGACGGTCCAATGATCATAAAGAACATGGAAAGAAAAAAACATATATGTACACATACACGCATACACAAACATATATATATGTACGCAGAGTTTAGATTCAGGTCCAGGAGCTGAGACTCGACTTCAACAATAAATGGGTTTATACAATACGTGAGAATATATGGAACCAAATATTGACAGGACAAAGAGACAAGAGAACACTGGTAGAGGCTTTAGGCAAAGATTAGGTGTTGTGATGTAACTAGTTCTTTAGTATCAGGACGGTTGAAAAGTGAAATAAGCCGGATGATGAAGTAGTGATGCAAACTGATACACTGCATCAAGAGTATGTGTGATAAACCTCACGAGGTCAGAAATCAGAAATGTCGATAGAAGTGGCTTAGGTGGTGGGGTGCTAGGTGCCAAGTCTTGACCCGCTAAAACGCAATTCGGCAAATATACACACCTGGGAGGAGAATAAATGCTGACAATGTACATGGACTGAGATCAGGTAATTAGTATTGCGCTAAGTATAGTCGCAGAAGTACATAACAATGACATTACGTCTGAGGCATATACAGTACTAGCTAACCTATGAAGTGCTTTGTGTGTCCTCATCATTGACATTTTATAGAATACACACATTTAACGTTACTCTCCTCTAGGAGAATATAGTGCTATCACAGAGCCCACATCTGACTAAGGATATCTGGAAACTACAGACGATCCAACAGTTCAACAGGACCAGAGGTGGACTTATTAAGGAGTACGTCCTAGAAACACAAGAAGAGATGATGTTTATGGGGTACGTGATTATGATATACGAAACCACTCAAAATATTAGATCAAATGCTCAGGAACAAGAGAATTGTGATGCAAGACAAGGGAGTCACGGATACAGATAATAGGTAAGATGCAATGAAGCAGCAAAACGTTAAAAGTACTGCGTTTTTTTTAATTTCAAGATTGTAAGAAGGACCTGGTATAAGAAGAGATGGCAGAGACATTATCGTTCTTGTGGCCAGAAATCAGTAAAGTCGGTTGATATTAATTAAGGAGTGGGATCAGCAGCTGTGACTCGATCCCTGAAATGCTACACAATCTTTCCGAGTCATTTCTCCCACCCAGACAACGAGAGATGATGTATTATTAGTGGCAACTGTGAGTAAAAACGGCGAATGATTTGGCTTGATTTCATTTTGGGACATGCTGAAAGAAAATAGAACAAAAGAAAAAATGGTCCAAATTGCAGACTCCTATGCCCAACCAGTGCCACAAACACAACTATTCTTATCCCACATTCAAATCAATAACCTCTAGCAAATTCCACCCTCTCAAATACTCATCCTTCTCTCCTTGCACCAGCCACAAATACCTACGCATATAATGCATCCCTACCATCTACCATTAAAAATTTGACAAGAAAACTATTACTAGTGATAATGGTGATGTTGAGTAGTAAAGACCTGAAGAAATAATTACCTGATAAAAATATACATTAGAGATACGAACGCGCCTCATGACACTAATCCGAAAAGGAAAATTAGCGTTTCGCCGACTACTTTCAACCACATCTTATCATGCCCAGCGACGCCCTGGAACTTCACGGAAATGGAAAAATGTTGTATCATTATTTTGTTAAAGAAAATGTAAACGAAGGGAAGTATATTTAAAAGCCAGAAGAAAGTGTTCCACGCTCCAGAGATTACGCTTTTGTAACCAGACGTGTCATGTCTTAATTAAAGAAGCATAAACATAAACAAGCACCTTGCAGCCTCTGGCTTTCGCAGATGACGTATCCTCAGCACAAACATCTTCACTCCGAAGTGTGCCGCCTGCCTCTCATCTTTCTTCTGAAGATAGCCTTCATCTTTCCTCAGAAGTGCGCAGTTTGCTCCTCTGGGGTACAGCAGGTAGCTCGTTAACACGCCTACACACCCATAACAGACTTCAGTATCATCGATATATCTTGTCGAAGATGTCTCTCCTTCACCCTCTTTCTCTCGCTCTCTGTCCCCCATTCTCTCTCTCTCCCAAACTTCTCGTCAAATGGAAAATTAATTAGGTGCATCCGCTGGCAAGATGAAAAGCTGATGTCATTAGGCCAAAGACAGGGGCCTCAGAGTGAGAGCGTCTGAGAGCATAACGTTGAAACAATGCGTCTGGAGCACGAGGAAGAGGAGGAAGGTCTCCTTTGTAATCCCATAATGTCCCAAACGTGACGTGAAAACATTATGCCAGAAGTGGATCTTAACTGTCGCTTAAGCTTCGAATTACAAATATTTGTGAGAGAACTTTAAAATTGAGGGAAAGAGATAATTATTTTCTAGTTAGCTAGATTAGTAAATGTCAGCCTGACTTCTTCGCTCTAGTTGCTGCTGAATTGGCCACGATTGTTCGAGGTCAGCAAAAGGAAAGTAGGGAACAGCGGAAGCAAAGGAAGGTGAAGAGAACGGAAGGCAAATGAAGGAGAAGTGGGAAACAGAGAGATAGACCAATTACAAATATTATATAAACGCGCTTATAGATTACCCCTATGTTATTACTTCGAGAGACTAACAACACTGGATTAAACTTGTGTAGTATATCTCTTCTTGGTGGGAAGAGGGAGGAGGAAGCGAATGACGAGGAGGAGGAGATGATGAGAAAAGCATGAGGATTCGGGTGTGGCTGGTGAAATCAAGTTTAATATTTCTGACAGGAGAAGACACATTAATTAATTTATTAATCAATGGTATACCAAATACTCAGAACCAACAGAAAATAGACTGATTCAGACAGGTAGAATTGCCGCAACCATCTCTCACAGGATCAGGCCCAGGATCACTGGGGTGTCTTGCCATTGTACAGCATTTCATTTAGAACTAAGCTGTGTTTCTCATTCAGCTTGTGTAGACTAGATTCACCCTCCGCTAACAGAGGTTCGGTGTCTGACCAGTCAGGCAGTTAGTGATCGGTCAATTAAGTCAAACAATCAGGAACATCATCTAGGTAACTAATGGGAGACACAAGATGGAACGTGAGGGGTCTCTACTCCGTTACCTTTGGTGGAATAAACTATTAGTTGCATAAACATTGCATGATCTTAAGGGAGTCTAAAATAATAATAATAACAACATATTATTATTAATATTAAATTTGAAAACAAAAGTTAAAATAATGTTGGTGAGGAATTCAAGGATACAGATTTTCTTGACACCTACTCAACATTATCGTCAGTTTTTTAAAGCTTGCAAGTCCTATTTTATTTCAAGTTAGGCTAATTTATGTTGGGTTACGTAAACTTTGGAAAGTGAAAATTTAACAATAAGAAAGAAATTTGAAAACAGACGGCAGGTTCAAATCTGAACGTAATTGGATAGGTAAAACGAAGATTACACACCGGAGAGGGAAAAGAGGAAAATGCAACGGTGCAAAATTATTGCAACCTTTCAATAACATAGAACAGATCACTAGGTATTTAACCGGACAATCAAACTTATAAACATGATAAACATGAGGCAAACAGGTACCACTATTCCTTTATATCGCTTAAATGAAGTTTCAATGTTCACACAGTGCATTAACACAGTGTTATATTATTCTTATGTATGTGAATGAATTATATATATATATATATATATATATATATATATATATATATATATATATATATATATATATATATATATATATATATATATATATATATATATATATATGTCGTGCCGAATAGAAAAAACTTGATATTATGACTTTTTTTGCCTAATAAATCAAGCGAAATTTTTTTTGCAATAATTTCGCAAAAAAAAATAGAACCTAACGAAAAAATATATTTGTGTTTGATTACTAAATTATTGTAAACTTATCTAAAATACATTTAGCTGGCTCAGGCTAAATTAAATTGCGCTTGTTAAATAAGGTTAGGTAAGTTTTCTAAGTTACCTTTGGTACAAAATTATTAATTTTTACATTAACATAAATGAACAAAAATATTTCTTTAAACGTATAAGAGAAAATACTAGAAAGGACTTAATTTTAAACGAGTTCTTGCTAATTGACCAGTTTTACCTATTTGGCACGCCATATATATATATATATATATATATATATATATATATATATATATATATATATATATATATATATATATATATATATATATATTTATCGTTACAGTACTTAGCAGATATGTTTTGGGTTTTGGATTTTACTGGTTATTTTTCGGATCGAGTAATATATTTATTATATCAGCCTTAAAAACATAAATGCCACTGGTAAAATTTTGGGAGGAATTTCAAACACCACTTTTTTAGCAAAGCGTGAGAGGTACCATTTAGTAAGAACCTTGTTATAAGGTCTTCGTCCTGTTTACCTGACTGTTAGGGGCCTTGTCCTGATGACCTTCCTGTAAGGGCCTGGTCGTCTTCTAGTTCTGAGAACCTCATGCTGAGGACACTGATTTAAGTTCCTTATTCAGAAAGCCTTAAATTAACACCCTTTTTTTAACCATTAAAATCTGAAATAAAATTTCATTTATTTCAACAGTTAGCTCCATGTAAGATGCTCTCCTAACCCGAGATGTGTAGCTTCTCAGTATACGTGTACCGAAAGTTTACTTCAGCCCATATTTAAGAGATTAGGGCATTCTTGACTGATGGAGAACACGTGACATGCAGTCTTAACCATTCAGTCAACCGCAACGGTTTGTTAACAACGGCTAGTAATACCTGGAAACTGTGAAGTCGCTAGCGCCCAGTAGTCTATTTTTTCCCCCCTCATGACGGAGGCATTAAAGGTGAAAACATGATTCAGTCTTGCTGGTTTGTTCCTTTCCTCACACTCTCCTCGTGTCCCTGACATGCCGACACATAAAATTTTCCACGCCCGCCTTTATCAGATTAGCTCTCCGCGTGTCTGACCCTCCGTGTGGTTCCCGGTTCTCCCAGTCCACTTCCTCATGGCTGAATGCGAGTGGTAGAGAAAAATACTAAAAATTCTGAGGGGGGATACCTCTGCAAAGCAAGCAGGACCTTCGCTTTTGTGCGAACCTTTGCTGCTTTAAGGTGCTTGAATTCATTGTCTGATACATTCTGAAAGAGAGAGAGAGAGAGAGAGAGAGAGAGAGAGAGAGAGAGAGAGAGAGAGAGAGAGAGAGAGAGAGAGAGAGAGAGAGAGAGAGAGAGAGAGAGGGAGGGAGGGAGGGGGAAGAGAAACTTAATTACACACCGCTGAATAAATCCCAGAAGTGTTCTAAGGGGAGTCGGTAATGGGGTGGAGGAAGCGGTACTGGTGATTGCTTCTGTCCGCCCCTATCCTTGCTGCCTGCCCTACACGCCTGCCATCCCTGCCTGTTCTGCCGGCACTGCCCTGCCTTGCCCTACTTCCTGTCCACTCCGGAACTGCTCTTTAGTACCCGTCTTGCCTACCCGTCCCTGCCAGCCCTTCATTTATGCCCAGTGTGCTCTGACTGTCCGATCTACATGCATTGCCAGCTTAAGCCTACATGCCTTGCCTACCTGTCTGTTTACCTGCCAGTCTGCCTTCATCTCTTCCCTCCACCCCTTCCTCTAGTACCATCCTCTTTTACCTATTCTGTATCTGTCTGCCTCTCTCTCTCTCTCTCTCTCTCTCTCTCTCTCTCTCTCTCTCTCTCTCTCTCTCTCTCTCTCTCTCTCTCACTCTCTCTCTCTCTCTCTCTCTCTCTCTCTCTCTCTCTCTTTCTCTTTCTCTTTAGATTTAGGATTCGGAGTTCGCAAAAACACAGAAACAACGCTTTGCAATTGCCTGGAGGTGTTTGAACATCCTGGAGGTATCACAAGGAGAAACATATTCTGCACAGCTGGTACTGCCGAACTAAAGTAATTCCAATGACATCGTGCTAGCAGAAAGAATAGAGACTAGTATGTGTTGTAACCAGTTTTTCTTTTCTCGGGCCCAATCAGAATTCCTGTGTTCGTTCGTTAGTTATCACACTTGGCCTCTGTGTGTGTGTGTGTGTGTGTGTGTGTGTGTGTGTGTGTGTGTGTGTGTGTGTGTGTGTGTGTGTGTGTGCCCTTGTAAAGCTAGGAAGCGTAGTGCAGCAAGTCCAGAAGGATATGCATAGTCTACAGAACATGTACAAGAAGTTCAGGACACAGGGGAAAGTCGGTGAGGCAAGAGGATGGCACGTTCTCAACATGCACTGTGTGCACGACCAAACACCCTTCAACAAACACTTCGGGCTTGCATTTGCTCGCCTGCATGTTCGCGTGTGCTTGTGAGCGTTTGTGCAAGTGAGAATGAGTTTATTCGTGTATGATTATAAGTGTCGCTTCAGTTACTAACTATTTATTAGAGGCGAGTTATGTTTGAACTTCAGTACTTGGGTTCATCTCTAGACATTCGTTTGGCTGACGTTGAATGTTTCTCTTTTGTGGCTTCCGTGGCTATCGTACTCATTTCCCAAGCTGTGTACACTCTCAGTCCTCAGTGGTTGATAGAAACTTAGTTGTGTGGGTACTCTATCACACTCTCTTTCTCTCTCTCTCATTGCAAAGAGAAAAGCCTCCTTTTCTCTTTGCATTGAATAATTCACCCGGGTTAAGCGCAACATATATAAAGAATTAATATCCTTTTATCAGCTAACGTGGGCAAAATGTAGCTTCCCAGTCTCTTGTGTTTGGTTACTATTATAGTATTGTAGAAGTTTTCCGAGATCTCTAAATTCAACTGCATATTGCATTTGCATTCAAGCCTCCTTGTCCCGCTTGGTACCCTGGAGAATTTTTCTTATTCTGACCCATCTACCTGTTTCCGGAAGAATCTTTTATGTGGTGATCCAACTAGTTTACATAATACTAAACAGAATGTGATATTTTGCACTTTCTGGATATAGACGTTTTTCTTCTCGGTAAAAATTTTGCTGACTCACTGCAGGATATTAGCACGTTTCATCTAAGACGTTTCGAATTAACCCTTTAGTTATATTTTCCAAAAATAATATTAGATAAATTTAAACTGACCTTGCTATTCACAACAGTTTTTAGGTAAGAGAACTGGAGTGAATGTTAACTAGCTCTAACCCAGGTAGGATAAAAGTACACGCTGAACTGTAGTATACAAATTCGTTGGAAAACAAACTCTGTCTGAGGACTAACTGTGAATCACGTATCATTTGTGCAGTGTTCCAGTGTGGTAAAGTACAGCTCTCTCTCAGTCTAATGTTGTAGTTTCAGGGTCTCATTTCTGCTTAAACATTGAAGTCTTTCATTATACCTGATCACAGTGGATCTTTATCGGGCACTTTATAAAGTGCCACTGTGGATGAAGTCTCACTGTAGGTGAAACGTCGTAATATAAAGTATTTCCATGCTTCACGTGTCTTTCTAGATTCACCTCACCATCTACTTGGTTCTAGTCGAGAGATGAATCCTTGAATTTTTTATTTTCTCTTTGTGTGCGTTTTTTAATTAAGGGCCCCAAGCAGGTGCAACGTATTCAAGAATATGTCGTACACACGTGATAAATATACTTATTTTATATTCATGGGAGGCCTAAGAGTCACACAGCGTCTGGGGAATGACAAGTGATTGATTTTACCCGAGGAAAGAAGTAGAGCTCTACTTCCATGATCACTAAAAATGTCATTCCCAGTAATTTCTTGTTTATGTATCGAATGACGGTTTCGAAGTTGGCATCAACTGTTTTTTTATCGTTTTATTTCCGTGTGCAGAGAGATATAGGTTGGGCGTGATGTTTATTACGGATGGGCACCTACCTGTGTGACTCATTCACTCCACGAGATGGATAAATCTTGATCCTCTGCCCGGTAGTCACCACCCAGTCTCTCACTTGTCACGGTGCAGTTGGTGAGCTCTCTCCGTCTCGTGACCGTCCCCTCTCCTCTCCTCCCACTCGGATATTGTACATTTACTTGGGTAATACTCTAGCAATCATTGTTTTAACGTTACCTGTAATCCTTTCTCGATCGTTCTCTTCAGTAATATCTTCTCGTTGTTTACAGATTGTTCTCTTTTCAGTATTTGACAGTCATCACTGAAGATTAATAGGGGTGATTTCATTCGTCCTGGTAGGTCATTCGCGTTCTCCAAAAATAGAATAGGTTATATAAAGGACCCATGGAGGGGCCCTACTTGTTATATTCATCCATTTGGACAAAAAATCTCTTTGCATGACTGCTTCCTGTTATTAAGTTAAGCCATTAATCACTCACTGTAAAAAATTACTAATTTCTCCGGCCTTCGTTTCTTTTCTTTTGGTGGGTAAGAGCCTTCCGTGTATTACTATGTTAACGTCTTCCTTGTACCGTGTACACCCGCCTATTTGTTGTTCCAGGGATCGAATCTCAACCTCTAGCCCTGCCTTCTTGCCGATTGCATAGCTTGCTCTCTCCTCTCTGTGTGCCTGTACGCGCGCGCGTGTTCGTTCATTACCAGTTGTTAAAGACACTTGTAGATAGACACTTGGCCTGTGTGTGTGTGTGTGTGTGTGTGTGTGTGTGTGTGTGTGTGTGTGTGTTCGCGCAAGCGCTCATACGAGTGCCTGCATATATGCAAAGGGAAAAACAAAACCATAAAGAAGCAATGTCTATATGCATAAGGATCAGAACCAGACGAAAACAAGAGAAATTTTCGTGTGTGGAGGTGCACAACAAGAAATGATTGCCTTGCAAAGAGTATGGAAGAAGAAAAACAGTCCGGTAACAAGCGTGTGTATGTGTATGTAAATATAAGTAAAAGTGTAAGTGCGAGTGAGAGAATAGGCGTATGAAGCTGCGAGTAGGTACCGGAAATAATCAGTAAGCGACGAGTAGACTCAGGAAGAGCCAGAAGCAATCAGGAAGCAATGAGTGGACTAAAATAAGGCCAGAAGTAATCAGTAAGATAACACATAACTGGGTAGAGCCAGAAACAATCAGAATGTGACGATTATAATCAAATAGCTTTCGAAACCATCGGAAAGTGACTTGTAGAGCCAGATAAAATTAGAAAGGAATGTGTATATTCAGGATAGGGCAGAAACAATCAGCATCTCCAGCTTCATCATGACAACAATGCCCTTGCTACAATAACCACCAGCATCTCTCTCTCGGGTAATGGACGAGAAGAGATTAACCCTGATAATCTAGAACACAATGGTTACCGCTCTTTCCAACTTCGAGGAAGCAGGAGTGTGCGTGGGGAGGGGAGTGGGTTTAGGACGGAGACGACGGAGGAAGACGACGAAAAAAGGGGGGAAGAGGAGGGGGATATGTAGGTAATGCGACAGCAAAGAAACGATAAGAGGAATTAGCGAGAGAAGCGGAAGGGAAAAAAATCAACAGTATACGTGGTGTGGAGGTACTGAGAGAATGTATGTCATGTGCCGTCCCTAACACCTTCCACTGAGGTTCTTCTATATTTACATTACTGGAGGCTTCTACTAAGCTCAGTAGCCTGCTCCACCAAGTTCTCCCAGTCAAGATGTCAGTTGTTTAAATCTCCGAATATCATTAGTGTATCCCTTGTAGTCGTCACTCTCTCTTGCTGCCCCTGCGGCCTTGTCTATGTTTGAGCTATTACTACTATATGTCAATCTCTGCCGCGATCGCGGGGTCTAACTTCACCCTTGGTATAGCTTTTTGCAATCGTGTCATTACGATTTCGTGAGTCGTAGTGGATAGAGTGATAAATACGTTGTGTTGTCTCTTGAGGCGGGAAATTGTGTCCTGGGGTCGAGTCCCGGCTGCCGCAGTTTGGTAAATGATTATATATATATATATATATATATATATATATATATATATATATATATATATATATATATATATATATATATATATATATATATATATATGCAATAAGATCACAGTAAACAGGTGATTTCAGAATATGCAAAACAACCACACTGAAAGAATAGAGAAATTCCAAGCGCTTTCGTGACTACTCACATTATCAAGGAACTGATAATGTGAGTAGTCACGAAAGCGCTTGGAATTTCTCTATTCTTTCAGAGTGGTTGTTTTGCATATATATATATATATATATATATATATATATATATATATATATATATATATATATATATATATATATATATATATATATATATATATATATATATATATATATATATGGTTTAGAAAGACACGTAAGCAAACACTATAACATATTTATTAGAAAACGTTTCGGTCCTGGGACTTTGATCACTTCTAACATACAGAGGTAGAAAGACATTATATATATAGGCGGAGAGTGTTCTGATGACATTCCTCAGGTCACGTGCGTCACATCTCACTCTCCGCCTATATATATAATGTCTTTCTACCTCTGTATGTTAGAAGTGATCAAGGTCCCAGGACCGAAACGTTTTCTAATAAATATGTTATAGTGTTTGCTTACGTGTCTTTCTAAACCAACTTGTCGGTATTTATTACCAAGGTTTATACCATATATATATATGTATATATATTTATATATGCAATAAGATCACAGTAAACAGGTGATTTCAAAATATGCAAAACAACCACTCTGAAAGAATAGAGAAATTCCAAGCGCTTTCGTGACTACTCACATTATCAAGGAACTATGATAATGTGAGTAGTCACGAAAGCGCTTGGAATTTCTCTATTCTTTCAGAGTGGTTGTTTTGCATATTTATATATATATATATATATATATATATATATATATATATATATATATATATATATATATATATATATATATATATATATATATATATATATATATATAATGTGTGTGTGTATATATTAATGTTTCTCACATAACCCTTGTACCACGGTACTTAAAATTCCTTTCCCGAACCAAGCACTGATTTTTCCAAAATTTAATGTGCTTGTTATCGTCTATTTGCTGCTGATGCTTTTTTACGTAACAGTGAAGAAGAGCTTGGTCTGTAGATGTTAAAGAGAGTCTGAGGAACGGAAAACATTCAAGTTTGATCCAGTTGTGGGAAGTATAACATCGGACACAGAATCTGTTTGGCTACAGTTTCTCGAAGGTCGTGAAAAATTAATTTTGGGTGTGATCTATAGGCCCAAAATCTTGATAGGGAGTGCGGTAGACTGCTATGGGACGAAATTGATAAGGCGTCTAGATATGAAAATGTTGTGTTAATGGGAGATTTTAACTTTAGACAAACTGATTGGAACAATGTGACAGGAAATCTTGAGTCTAGTGACTTTCTTGATATAGTTCAAGATTGTTTTTTTAAAACAGTTTGTAACAGAACCAACTAGAGGAAACAACCTGCTTGACTTGGTTCTTGCCAACAAAGAATCACTAGTTAATAATCTTGAGGTTAGTGATAAGCTATGGGAAAGCGATCACAAATCACTTAGTTTCAATATATCAAGGAATTACCCAGATAACCGCAGTCAAGACTCTGTCCCAGATTTCCGCCTAGCCGACTTCATGGATACGAGAAATTAACTGGGTGGGCTAAATTGGGACGACCTTACCATGTGTCAGGAAGGTAGAGTTGGTTGCCATTATGACGTATTTCAGAACATAGTGCTGGCTGCCAAGACGACTTTTGTCCCGAGTAGGGAAATTAGATTAAAATAAATGATCCCAAATGGATAAACAATAGATTAAAATATCTCATTGATCAAAAGAGAGGCATATAGGCGTATCAAAAGAGGGGATGGGCAGTTAAGAAATCAATATATTCAATTAAAGAGAGAAAATAAGGAATAAGGAAAGCAAAAAGGGCTTATGAGGCTAAAGTAGCAAGGAATTCGAAAACTAACCCAAAAGGGTTCTTTCAGGTATACAGAAGTAAGATTAGGGACAAAATAGGCCCACTTAAGAGGAACTCAGGTCAGATCACTGACAGTGATAAGAAAATGTGTGAACTTTTCAGTACCTACTTCCTCTCAGTTTTTACTCAGGAAGATATTAGCGAAATTCCAGATATAATAAATTTTGTAGAACAGGATGATAATAAATTATGCGCGATTAGGGTAACTAATGAAATGGCCCTCAGACAAATAGAGAAATTATAACCTAACAAATTCCCAGGCCATGATGAACTGCTTACAGGAGTTTTAAACGAATGTAAAGAGGAACTTAGTATACCTGTGGCTAATCTTTTAAATATATAACTACAAACTGGCATAGTGCCAGACAAGTCGAAAATGGCAAATGTAATACCTATTTACAAGTTAGGTGACAGGTCTTTAGCTTCGAACTGTAGATCAATAAGCCTTACCTCCATAGTTGGTAAATTTATGGATTCAGTAATTGCCGAAGCAATCCGTAGCCATCTTCAAAGGCATAACTTGATTAATGAATCTCAGCACGGTTTTACAATGGGGCGTTCCTGCCTTACGTATTACAGAATGGATACAAATGCACTGGAAAACGTACAAAGGAGGATGACAAAGTTGATCCCATGTATAAGAAATCTTCCCTATGAGGATAAACTGAGGGGCCCTGAATCTGCACTCTCAAGAAAGGCGTAGAAATAGGGTGGATATGATTGAGGTGTATAAATGGAAAACAGGATTTAATAAAGTGGCTCTAAACAGCATGATAAAATATCTAACATAGACAGCACTCTCAGCAATGGTTTTAAATTGGAAAAAATCGGATTCAGGAAGAATATAGGAAAGCACTGGTTTGGTAATAGAGTTGTGGATGAGTGGAACAAACTCCTGAGTACCGTCTTAGAAGCTAAGACGTTGTATAGTTTTAAAAATAGGTTGGATAAATACATGAGTGGGTGTGAGTTGGACCTGACTAGCTTGTGCTACTAGATCGGATGCCTTGCTCCTCCCTTAAGTGACGTGTCTGACCTGATTAGGTCAAGGCATTGATTTAAGCCGGTGGGAGATTGGAGCTGCCTCGCGTAGTCCAGTAGGCTTGTTGCAGTGTTCCTTCTTTCTTATGTTCTTATGTTTTAAAAACTAGTAAGTCGATGTTCGACCCACTTTAACATGCAAGTCAGAGCACTGGACTTATGGTTTTAGGACTTACATACCTGTTGCACGAGTTGTTTATGTAAGTGTTATTACAATTTCTCCGAGTCCTCAGTTATGTAATGGGTAAAACACTGATGTATTTCCTGTTCACATCAAATTGTAATTACAACTCATAATATTTTTTTGCAGTTTATGGTCTGCCGGTAATTGGTTTTCGGGAATTTCTAAATAATTATTGTATAATAGATATAATATGGAGTTGTCCAAAAGTGGAATTTTATTATTTTTAGAAAGTTCAACTAATTCACTCCCTGATGTGATTCTGTGAATAAACATTGATTGCAAATATTTTTTTTATATGAACCAACACCAACCTCACCTAAACCAAGTCTGACGTAACCTAACTTTACCTGACCTAACCTGACCAAATCTGACCTAGCCTATCTGATCTGATCTGGCTTGTGTAATCTGACTTTGCTTAATATGCCCAGAATTTTTGTTACATATTAAAGTTTACTCCTGCCCTACGTAAACAAGGTTACCTTGATTGTATTTTTGTATAATTCATACTAATTGAGTGTTATGGCTTAACCAGCTTTCACATTAATAAAAAAGGAATCCCTGCCAACTTAGTCTAGCAGGTAAGATTTGTTTATTAAGCACGACAATTCTGCATGCCTGAGATATACCACAATATCAGCCGTGAAGATTATGCTACAGGTAAGGACCACACAACAGACCTGATGTAAAGTCCATGAAATATCTGATCGTGAAAACCTGGGCAGACCTGGTCGTTAAGACTAGGCCAGACTTGGTCAAGAACAAAGCAAACCTGGTCACAAAGACAACAGACTAGGGTGTCAAAATCACACCAGACCCGATCGTCTTGACGATGAATGCCTGAGTGTAAAAGAATGTAGTGGAAGTGATTTTTTTTTTTTGGTGGGGGCAAGAGGGAGGAACAAGAAGTTTTGAATTGGTACTGGAGTGTGAGCAACGTAATATTTATGAAGGGATTCAAGAAATTTACCTAAGTGGACTTAAGTTTTGGAAGTGAGAAGGTTAGCCCATACACTTAAACAAAACTGACTTCGGATAATTTGAGAAGCACAAAAAGATGCCCAAATGCTGTGACTGATATATATATATATATATATATATATATATATATATATATATATATATATATATATATATATATATATATATATATATATATATATATATATATATATATATATATGTATATATATATATATATATATATATATATATATATATATATATGTATGTATATATATATATATATATATATATATATATATATATATATATATATATATATATATATATATGTATATATATATATATATATATATATATATTCTCGCCGAACACAGGTGTATTTGTGGCAGTGAAGCAGCAGACCAATTTGGGCACCATGGTCTTGTGTGCCGTAAATCCGAGGGAGAGATTGCAAAACATGAAGAAATTAATAATATTATCAAAAGGAGCCTCACAACAACCGGATGCCCAGCAGTACGGGAGCCACCTTAACTATGTAGATCAGATGGCAGCCAAAAGCGTCCAGATGGTATCACCCTTCAAGTCTGGACAGACGGCAAGCAGGTGGTGTGGGACTACACATGTGCATCAACCTTGGCTGATACCTATCTCCAATACACTAGGGAGAAAGGAGGAGCAGCTGCCAGCTTCAGGGAGTCCCAAAAGTCTAGAAAATATGGAGAACTTGCCCATCATTATGTGTTTGTTTCGATAGGCTCGGAGACCTTTGACTCATTGGGAAAGAGTGCATCTAAGTTCCTTTATAAGCTAGGCAAAAGACTCATCGGAGTAACTAGAGATCCCAGGGCAGCTAGTTTTCTGTTCCAGCGACTCAGCGCTGATTTTCAGAGGGGATGCGCTCTAGGTCTGAGGAGCTGGATGAGATTTTCGCATTATAATCAGTGATAAACACGTAACAACATGCACAGACATATATCTCATGTACACCTCATGTACTGTATATGCCATCTTCATATCAAAAGTGTATCTCTTAAATCTTTTTTACCATATTATGTAATAAAATATGCCTATTGGTAAAAAAAGAATGAGAAGATGAGGTGGTAGGGGAAGTGGAATATTCAAATGGCTTCAGGAAGAAATCCAAATATTCTTCCTTGAAGCCTTTTTATCCACTTCTCCGAGGCTGTGGGTCCCACAATTTGCACCACAGGTGGACCCAATTTATATATATATATATATATATATATATATATATATATATATATATATATATATATATATATATATATATATATACATTATACTGGCCGATATATATATCACTATCACTGTCTTGCCAGAATACACTACATAAATGCAACATTACCCCTCCTTCAGATACTGTACTTCCCATCTCCAGGACTCAAGTCCGGCCTGCCGGTTTCCCTGAATCCCTTCATAAATGTTACTTTGCTCACACTCCAACAGCACGTCAAGTATTAAAAACCATTTGTCTCCATTCACTCCTATCAAACACGCTCACGCATGCCTGCTGGAAGTCCAAGCCCCTCGCACACAAAACCTCCTTTACCCCCTCCCTCCAACCCTTCCTAGGCCGACCCCTACCCCGCCTTCCTTCCACTACAGACTGATACACTCTTGAAGTCATTCTGTTTCGCTCCATTCTCTCTACATGTCCGAACCACCTCAACAACCCTTCCTCAGCCCTCTGGACAACAGTTTTGGTAATCCCGCACCTCCTCCTAACTTCCAAACTACGAATTCTCTGCATTATATTCACACCACACATTGCCCTCAGACATGACATCTCCACTGCCTCCAGCCTTCTCCTCGCTGCAACATTCATCACCCACGCTTCACACCCATATAAGAGCGTTGGTAAAACTATACTCTCATACATTCCCCTCTTTGCCTCCAAGGACAAAGTTCTTTGTCTCCACAGACTCCTAAGTGCACCACTCACTCTTTTTCCCTCATCAATTCTATGATTCACCTCATCTTTCATAGACCCATCCGCTGACACGTCCACTCCCAAATATCTGAATACGTTCACCTCCTCCATACTCTCTCCCTCCAATCTGATATTCAATCTTTCATCACCTAATCTTTTTGTTATCCTCATAACCTTACTCTTTCCTGTATTCACCTTTAATTTTCTTCTTTTGCACACCCTACCAAATTCATCCACCAATCTCTGCAACTTCTCTTCAGAATCTCCCAAGAGCACAGTGTCATCAGCAAAGAGCAGCTGTGACAACTCCCATTTTGTGTGTGATTCTTTATCTTTTAACTCCACGCCTCTTGCCAAGACCCTCGCATTTACTTCTCTTACAACCCCATCTATAAATATATTAAACAACCACGGTGACATCACACATCCTTGTCTAAGGCCTACCTTTACTGGGAAAAAATTTCCCTCTTTCCTACATACTCTAACTTGAGCCTCACTATCCTCGTAAAAACTCTTCACTGCTTTCAGTAACCTACCTCCTACACCATACACTTGCAACATCTGCCACATTGCCCCCCTATCCACCCTGTCATACGCCTTTTCCAAATCCATAAATGCCACAAAGACCTCTTTAGCCTTATCTAAATACTGTTCACTTATATGTTTCACTGTAAACACCTGGTCCACACACCCCCTACCTTTCCTAAAGCCTCCTTGTTCATCTGCTATCCTATTCTCCGTCTTACTCTTAATTCTTTCAATTATAACTCTACCATACACCTTACCAGGTACACTCAACAGACTTATCCCCCTATAATTTTTGCACTCTCTTTTATCCCCTTTGCCTTTATACAAAGGAACTATGCATGCTCTCTGCCAATCCCTAGGTACCTTACCCTCTTCCATACATTTATTAAATAATTGCACCAACCACTCCAAAACTATATCCCCACCTGCTTTTAACATTTCTATCTTTATCCCATCAATCCCGGCTGCCTTACCCCCTTTCATTTTACCTACTGCCTCACGAACTTCCCCCACACTCACAACTGGCTCTTCCTCACTCCTACAAGATGTTATTCCTCCTTGCCCTATACACGAAATCACAGCTTCCCTATCTTCATCAACATTTAACAATTCCTCAAAATATTCCCTCCATCTTCCCAATACCTCTAACTCTCCATTTAATAACTCTCCTCTCCTATTTTTAACTGACAAATCCATTTGTTCTCTAGGCTTTCTTAACTTGTTAATCTCACTCCAAAACTTTTTCTTATTTTCAACAAAATTTGTTGATAACATCTCACCCACTCTCTCATTTGCTCTCTTTTTACATTGCTTCACCACTCTCTTAACTTCTCTCTTTTTCTCCATATACTCTTCCCTCCTTGCATCACTTCTACTTTGTAAAAACTTCTCATATGCTAACTTTTTCTCCCTTACTACTCTCTTTACATCATCATTCCACCAATCGCTCCTCTTCCCTCCTGCACCCACTTTCCTGTAACCACAAACTTCTGCTGAACACTCTAACACTACATTTTTAAACCTAGCCCATACCTCTTCGACCCCATTGCCTATGCTCTCATTAGCCCATCTATCCTCCAATAGCTGTTTATATCTTACCCTAACTGCCTCCTCTTTTAGTTTATAAACCTTCACCTCTCTCTTCCCTGATGCTTCTATTCTTCTTGTATCCCATCATCTATATATATATATATATATATATATATATATATATATATATATATATATATATATATATATATATATATATATATATATATATATGTATATATATATATATATATATATATATATATATATATATATATATATATAAATATTTATATATATATGTATGTATATATATATATATGTATATATATATATATATATATATATATATATATATATATATATATATATATATATATATATATATATATATATATATATATTTATATATAGTTTATACATGCGTACACATTGATACAAACATACATACTCGTAGACACACACAAATACACAGTGTACACACACACAAACACTTGTCAATGATTAGTTACCTTTATATTCTTATTTCAATGGACCACTAAACATTCCAGGTAACTTTCAGACGCGTTTACACGCTCCATTGCGAATTTCATCTTCCTTTTATTTATGCAGCGTCTGAGGTTGAGGCTTCTTCCACGGAAGTCTGCCATGGACACCAGGGTCTTGCGCTGGATGTCGAATAGTAGTCCTGGAGACGCATCCCGATTATGCCAGATCTGTGCTCCTTCATGGGAAGGTACCTTGATATCGGTGAAATGCTCTTGATACATGGAATTATAGCTACGCTTTCCTTCCTTGGGTTAAGCCTGTTTACTTCAATTCCACAGACGATGCATGACCTCACCGGGTTTAGTGCTTACCAATGAATATTATAAAAATAAAAGTTACTTATATCCCTCTCCCGGTAAGGAAGCAATGGTCCTACCACACTTAAGGTTCTGCATGATGAATGCTTCCGTCCATACTAAAACTTTTATTTCATAATTCTTGCAGTCATTGCCAGAGTTTTGGAGACTGAAAATTTTTTTCTGGAATTTGTCACTATTCCCTGAGCGCCCCGAGAGATAACAGATGGTACTGAGCGGTGGATAGGAAATAGAAGTGGGGTGGAGGAGAATTGTGTGCGCTGGGGTGGGAGATTTTCCCTTTTCTATCCAATAAATAGGGTGGTCCTCCCAGCTGGTGGTGGTAGTGGGGAGGGCTAAATATGTAGGATTCATAATTATACGTATTCCTTTACAAATGATGGAAAATCTCTCTGATTCATGGAAGTGAAGGGTGGAAGTGAAGGGTGGAAGTGAAGGATGGAAGTGAAGGGTGTAAGGGAAGAAGGAAGTGAAGGGTGGAAGTGAAGGTGGAAATGAAGGGTGGAAGTGAAAGGTGGAAGTGAAGGGTGGAAGTGAAGGGTGTAAGTGAAGGGTGGAAGTGAAGGGTGGAAGTGAAGGGTGTAAGTGAAGGGTGTAAGTGAAGGGTGGAAGTGAAGGGTGGAAGTGAAGGGTGTAAGTGAAGGGTGTAAGTGAAGGGTGGAAGTGAAGGGTGGAAGTGAAGGGTGGAAGTGAAGGGTGGAAGTGAAGGGTGGATCCGAGCCCCCCAGTGGCAAGGCACCTCCTTATATTAGCGAGAAAATATCAAAGTTCTCTGTTCCTTCCATGCTTATAAATATAAATAAGATTACTATACACAGCGTTCTCTTATTTACTTTATTCCTCCTTACTGTCTTACTACGAGAAAACTTAACCATTGCTCTCGTCTCGTCTAATTGCCCTCATCTTCCTATCTATACTTACAGTACGCCCATTGTCTGTGGAGATCGTGGGTGGTGTGGGTTCTCTCTCAGCTGGGCGTCCTGTGGAGCTGGTGTGTCGGGCGGTGGGGTCACGCCCACCCGCCCACATCACCTGGTGGAGAGGATCTCAGCAGATCACTGATGTCACACACACGGTATGTTTCCAACTTCCACTTTTATTTCGTATTTTTTCAAGACAGTTATCCGATATTTGGTACTTGACTATGAAGTGTTGAGAGTGCTATGCTTTAGTTGTTATCGGGCACATTCAGTTCCTATTTAAAACCAATAAAATCTTGTAAATTATTCTTAGTTTACAATTTCGTATACATTAAGTTCTTCATGTTCATTAATATTCATTCATTTGTTTATATTATGTCTATGTATGTCTGTGTCTCTCTCTTCACTCTTCCTCCCCAAATCACATAGATTAGCAAACCCAACACACACACACACCTACCCCTTCGTCCTCGCCTTCTGCAGGTAATGAACGGCGGGAACGTCACAACGGGATCGATCATCCTAATGCCTACGAGACAGGACGATGGTAAACAGGTCACCTGCCGTGCTTCCAACCCGGAGATCCCTCACTCCATGCTAGAAGACACTGCCCTACTAACCATACGTTGTAAGTACCCGTAGAGGACACTGCCCTTTTAACTACACATTTTAAGTACCCCTAGAAGACACTGCCCTTCTGTACATTCATTGTGAGCATTCGTTAAAAAATTAGCACTGCCCTTCTAACCATTAACCTTGAATACTCTCAGAAGAGGCAGCCTTTCTGACCATACGGCTTTTAAGGACCCCAAAAAGACACTGCCACTCATAGAAGACACTCAGTATTATTATTATTATTATTATTATTATTATTATTATTATTATTATTATTATTATTATTATATTATTATTATTATTATTATTATTATTATTATTATTATTATTATTATTATTATTATTATTATTATGTCAGATTGAAGTGCAAAATCCTTCTTTGCCCTTCAGCGCAAGAGGTGGTTGGTGGAGAATGCTTTGTTCGTTGTCATTCAGAACTAAGCTACTTTTGCACTTACGTTGTGTTTGCTGTAAATTTTATGCAATCCTGTTGATACTGTTGGTGTGCGGCTTGGCGGTGATGGTAGTATTGCTTTTCATGACAGTGATGGTTTCAGGTGGCAGTGATGGTTGTGTAGCCTCTCACAGTGATTTTTGATGATGATGATAATGATGATGTTGATGGTGATGATAATGATGATGATTGATGATGATAATGATGATGACTGTTGTCGTTGCTGCTGCTGCTGCTGTGACAGAGGCTTTGCTGATGTTACTATTATTTTAATGACTGATGTATTTTCTCGGATATTTGCTGACGCTGTTGGTGCTAGATTTCCCTTAGTTACTCTGTTGTTGTAGCTTCTGTTGGTTGGTACTACCGTTGATTGCGTTAGTTACTGGTGGTGATGTTCCAGCTGCTGTTAGTGCCTCAGTTGCCGTGGAAATGGTCCAGCTGATCTTCGTGGGTCCAGCTGGTCTTGGTGGGTCCAGCTGGGGGAGGTGGGGATTCAACGGTTGGTCGTGGTGGTCCAGCTGATGGTGGTGGTTATAGTGGTCCAGCTGGTGATGGTGGTAGTGGTTCAGCTGGTGATAGTGGTCCAGCTGGTAGTAGCGGTGGCCCAGCTGCTTGTGGTGACCAGCTGCTGATTGTGGTGCTGGTCCAGCTACTGGTGGTGGTGGAGGTGATACAGCTACTGGTGATGGTGATGGTAATACAGCTGCTGGTGGTGGTGGTGATACAGCTGGTGGTGGTGGTGGTGGTGGTGGTGGTGGTGGTGGTGATACAGCTGCTGCTGGTGGTAGTGGTGACACAGCTGCTGGTGGCGTTGGTGGTGGTGGTGATACAGCTGCTGCTGGTGGTGGTGGTGGTGATACAGCTGCTGGTGGTGGTAGTGGTGATATAGCTGGTGGTGGTAGTAGTGGTGATAAAGCTGCTGCTGATGGCAGTGGTGATACAGCAGCTGGTGGTGGTGATACAGCTGTTGGGGGTGATGGTGGTGATACAGCTGTTGGTGGTGGTGGCGGTGATACAGCTGCTGGTTTTGGTGGTGGTGATGCAGCTGCTGGTTTTGGTGGTGGTGATACAGCTGCTGGTGGTGGTGGTGATACAGCTGTTGGTGGTGGTGATGCAGCTGCTGCTGCTGGTGATGCAGCTGCTTCTGCTACTTATGGTGATCCAGAGGATAATGCTAGCAGCAGTTCAACAGATAATGCTGAGATGGTAGCAGCAGCTGCGTCTGCTGAGTGTGGTTCACCTGTCGCTGATGTTGTCACGTATTTTCCGATTCCATTGTAAAGTTCGAAAATAGTGCAGGTACCACTGTTCTTGTACTCTGAGCTGCACATTTTTCTTCTCTCGAATGCATAATTATCTATTGGCAATTAACTATTTAAATTTTGCATAAAAATACCATAATCACACGTAACATAAACACTTGTATGGAGTCCGCTTCCGCTCAGCTCATTACAATATTTATTACTTTCATATCGATTTTTTTTCTGATATTCCTGTGGCTTATTTGGGCGTTTAACTTCCAACACCGCCTTCTTGTTCTTGTTACAGCCTTTGTATAGAGCCTATCATTATCATGTGTGTGTGTGTGAGAGAGAGAGAGAGAGAGAGAGAGAGAGAGAGAGAGAGAGAGACAGACAGACAGAGAGAGAGAGAATGAGAGAGAGAGAGAGAGAGAGACGTTTTGTTTCGACATACCTCTATTGCTATTTGCCTCAAGATGTTACCGAAACAGAGCATTGTGGTGGCTATGCCTCTGACGTTATCATAGGTGCTTAAACACACACCCTCACATATACATACAGAAACAGACACACAGTTTAACACTGCTACAGCCTGGAGTCCAGACCAAGCCAAACTTACACAAAATTAGGTAAGTATAGAGAAAATAAAAACCAAAGCTATGAAGGTAGGATGAAGTTTTTCTCATGTTTGTGGAGGAGTGTAAAGCAGGAGACATGACCACGACATACAACGTAGAAGGTGTAGACATATGCAGATATATTAATACTGAATGAAGGTGGACACCTGTTATTTGTTTACTATTAATACATTTTAGAAGAGCAGGTTGGACTAATGAAAAAGAATAGGTTAGAATCATTTACGAGTCTAACAGTAAATGCATATATATCCCTTCGCCCTCCCTTCTAACTCCCCCACACACCACCTACCTAGGAGAATAAAGCACCAGCATGGAACCCACACCGGGATCGAGCCTCCACCATTTATTGCTCTGAATAACCTGAAAGGGTTTACGGCTTCATGAGATACAATAGATCGTTCTGTATCAATTAATGTTGTTTTTGTGTTTACCGTAATATGTTCCAATTTCCCTTCCCTTTAACCCTTGATACACTCATTAATGTTTGATATACTCTCTTACTCTTTAACCCTTGATATACTCTTTAACCTTTGTTATACTTATTAACCCTTGATATACTCATTATTCCTTTATCTCTTCACCCTCCATCCCTCTCCTATCCCAGTTTTGTTATCCATTAACATCCCCCTTCATCATCTTCATTTATCCCTCCCTTTCCATTCCTCTTTACCTCACCTCTAACCTGCTCTCATCGCCCTTCCCTTCCCATTATCAGGCTCGGTGATTGGTCAGGCAGTAAATCGCGTTCACAGCGCCTCGTATTAGCGCTCTGTTTCTCGGCTTCATTAACAAGCTTCTGAGGAACATATTTCACGCACCGAGCGCCCTGCCGAGCTGCCGCCGCCTCCTGTGTTCAGAGACCGTGTACCTGGCGTGGCCCGGGAGCTACCTCCTTTTTCTGTGCTAATAGACCTCTCGTGTACCTGGCGAAACCCCTGAAGATGCCGCCACCTCCCATGTTTAAAGAACGTGTACCTGGAGAGGCCCAGGAGCTGCCAATTCTCTTCGTGTTTACAAGCCATGTACCTGGCAAGGCCGAGAGCTGCTTCCTTTTCCCGTGGTAACAGATCGGTCCAAGAGCCGCCGCCGGCTTTCTTGTTCCCAGCCCGTGTTCATCGTGTGGTCCGACACCTGCTGCCTCCTCGCGTATACACATACTGTGTGTACAGCTGATAATTTGAGCATACCAGGAAGGATTAGTGTCACAATGTCTCGCGCTGAAACTTGAGTCTGGATAACAGCTTTCACTGTATTTCTTCACACATATTATTTTGCGCACATTCCGACAGCCCGCCAAACTACATTGATCACTCGCCTCCACTGCAATCTAATACACCTACTGGATGGTGAAAGCTCCTACCACTACAAGCCTTCACATTCTCACTCCAACACTTTTTTAACCCTCTTTTAATTACACCTTTTATGCTACCACAAAAATGTTTCTCATTTCTTTATTTTCTACGTAATACTCACACTCACACAATCTTTGCTACATTTTCACTTCCTGCTGTCTCTGTGCTGCAACATTTAAAGACCATATTTCATTCTCAAACAAAAGTATCGATACAACTATTCTCTGATAA
>NC_091313.1:16320747-16323247 GCF_038502225.1 Cherax quadricarinatus
AAAGTTCATACCGAGCATTTTCTTTGATTAGGTGATTGAACTGGGTTCTATGCGCACACTGCCCATTTGTCTTCAAATGACAGGAAAATGCCAGAATATAAAAGAAAAAAGAAGAGGCAGAGGTAAGAGCTCAAAAATGAAAAAGGAATGATTCAAGCCCCGTCCTAGCGTGGTTGACTCTGTGCAGACCTTGCCAGAGACTGCGTTGTCTTCACAGCAGTGTATCAGAGCTCTTCTACCCGAGAAAGTAATGACAAGAAATCTTGCTGACATCACAGGTCTCTGTAGAGTTTACATCGTCGTTGGTGTTACTAAGTAGGTACTGATGCTGGAAGCCGCTTTACGAAAGTTAACTGTATAAGGGTGTGATGCTCCTTGTCAGTCCACTAGCCAGCTGGCTTTAAGGTAGCTGGACTCCTTGTAAGTTCGCTAGCCAGCTGGATCTAAGATTCACGGGCGCCATGTAAGACTGTGTCAACTGAGGACCAGATACACGTAAGATTTCTAGCCAACACACTCAGTGAAACAGTGACTCCTATTATTAATACTAACTAGATGTGGTTTATGTAAGTCCATATTTCGTTACGTTCCGAGTATGGATGCCATGAGATTAAAATATTTGAAAAAGGCCACTTGTAATATTAATTTTTATTAGAGAATTCAGAGGAGAGAGAGAGAGAGAGAGAGAGAGAGAGAGAGAGAGAGAGAGAGATTGAAGTCAGGACCAAGGGATGTTTCGCTTTACGCTTCCATGATACAGAAGTTGAAAGTTCTCCTGCCATTCCGCTACTACTACAACTACCACGTAAAACTTACGTCTGGGCTTAGACAGCCTTACAGCCATATAAAGGCGAATATTCACACAACCACACACACACACAAACAAAAAAAAAGGCCATGTATCTATGGACATGTGACCCTGACAACTGGTAACGGACTCATTTGGTTGTACTCACAGTTGTACTCGCGCAGTCATGGTCTCGTGGATAGATTAGTAGCTCATGCCCCCCACTCGTCTTCTCATCGTCCACATTTACAATGCTCCTAACTTCTTCATTTCCATTGTACTTCTCTTGATAACTACTTCCACAACGTCCGCATCCACAAAATTCCTCTTCCTGTTTATTTCCCTGAAATAAGCAAATTATATCTCGCCCTCTATGCGTATTACCGTTTTTAATTTCCGTGTTCCCTTATTTCTTGTTTGATCCTTCTAAGTAGCTTGTCTCTATCCGTCCTAGGAATGTTACTGAGTATTCTGTAAATCATGTTCATGTCCCTTCTTTTTATGTGGATTGAAAAGCTAGTCAAGCAAAGTTTTCTTATTCTCTTATATCAGCATTTTCAACACGTAAAGTGTTCTATTGGCAAACCTGTCGACTTTTTTGTTTTCTGGTAGTTCTGTATATTCAGGTGTGCTTTGTATACACTGTTACTCTATAATCTACACTGAACTTAACATTAGAGATACATAAGTGTTCAAATCACACTTTCTCGAGATCTCTAAAAAAAAAAATTAGGTTTGTCGGTCTCGTATAAGCAGCCAAATTTTCCTACTGATGTGCACCTTCGATATAATGATTTTCCCAACATTTTCTCCTTATTTTTCTCTTTGGGTGAATTATATGTCTGGTACCTTCTTTTATCAGTTCCCAAATCTTACAAGTTTACATATGCTAGTGTTAAAATCAATTAAGCATATGTATGATCACTCCTGTAGTCTGACGGTGTCTCCTAAAGCCTTTCTTTATGTCCTTCTGTTTGAATATATCTCAGCAATCTTACATAACCCGCAGTGATACCCATGACCCATTTACTTCTCATGTTTATAGTTCCTTGATAATGTGAGTAGTCACGAAAGCGCTTGGAATTTCTCTATTCTATTCTATATATATATATATATATATATATATATATTATATATATATATATAGATATATATATATAGATATATATATATATATACATATATATATATATATATATACATATATATATATATATACATATATACATATATATATATATATACATATATTATAAGTAGTAGATTGGCAGACAGCAACCGCCCAGGGAGGTACTACCGTCCTGCCAAGTGAATGTAAAATGAAAGCCTGTAATTGTTTTACATGATGGTAGGATTGCTGGTGTCCATTTTTCTGTCTCATAAATATGCAAGGTTTCAGGTACGTCTTGCTACTTCTACTTACACTTAGGTCACACTACACATACATGTACAAGCATATATATACACACACCCCACGGGGTTTTCTTCTATTTTCTTTCTAGTTCTTATTCTTGTTTATTTCCTCTTATCTCCATGGGGAAGTGGAATAGAATTCTTCCTCCGTAAGCCATGCGTGTTGTAAGAGGCTAGTAACCTCTTCTCCTGTATATATTACTAAATGTAAAAGGAGAAACTTTCGTTTTTCCTTTTGGGCCACCCTGCCTTGGTGGGATACGGCCGGTGTGTTGAAAGAAAGATATGTGTATATATATA
>NC_091313.1:16328247-16330747 GCF_038502225.1 Cherax quadricarinatus
CTGTGGAGACAAAGAACTTTGTCCTTGGAGGCAAAGAGGGGAATGTATGAGAGTATAGTTTTACCAACGCTCTTATATGAGTGTGAAGCATGGGTGATGAATGTTGCAGCGAGGAGAAGGCTGGAGGCAGTGGAGATGTCATGTCTGAGGGCAATGTGTGGTGTGAATATAATGCAGAGAATTCGTAGTTTGGAAGTTAGGAGGAGGTGCGGGATTACCAAAACTGTTGTCCAGAGGGCTGAGGAAGGGTTGTTGAGGTGGTTCGGACATGTAGAGAGAATGGAGCGAAACAGAATGACTTCAAGAGTGTATCAGTCTGTAGTGGAAGGAAGGCGGGGTATTGGTCGGCCTAGGAAAGGTTGGAGAGAGGGGGTAAAGGAGGGTTTGTGTGCGAGGGGCTTGGACTTCCAGCAGGCATGCGTGAGCGTGTTTGATAGGAGTGAATGGAGACAAATGGTTTTTAATACTTGACGTGCTGTTGGAGTGTGAGCAAAGTAACATTTATGAAGGGGTTCAGGGAAACCGGCAGGCCGGACTTGAGTCCTGGAGATGGGAAGTGCAGTGCCTGCACTCTGAAGGAGGGGTGTTAATGTTGTAGTTTAAAAACTGTAGTGTAAAGCACCCTTCTGGCAAGACAGTGATGGAGAGAATGATGATGAAAGTTTTTCTTTTTCGGGCCACCCTGCCTTGGTGGGAATCGGCCAGTGTGTTAATAAAATAAAAATAAATATATATATATATATATTTATATATATATATATATATATATATATATATATATATATATATATATATATATATATATATATATATATATATATATATATATATATATATATATATATCAGAAGGTGATATCAGAATTTGCGAAACAACCACTGTGAAAGAATAGTGAAATTCCAAGCCCTTTTGTGACTTTTCACATTATCTCCTTGATAGTGTGAGAAGTCCCGAAAGGGCTTGGAATTTCACTATTTTTTTACAGTGGTTGTTTTGCAAATATATATATATATATAGTTACACTTCATATTTTTAAGCAATCGTGTAATATTAATAATCTTAAGTGTATCACTGATATCAGCTATTTTTTTAATTAAAGTTACCGATACCATAAAAAATGGCCGATAACCGATGAAACCGATACTTGAGCATATTCCCAGAGGGCATCGAACCCATTGCTTCTTGAGTAGATGCTACAATCTGCAATGTCAACTACAAGTTTTTTATATCCCACTTCGTTCACCAGCCTAGTTAAATTCATTATTGATCTCCACATGGTCAGTGCCACTGTACGTGTAGTTGGCAATGAAGATAATAGTAATTGCTAACTGCGATCTTTCTCTGTGTATATACCTCCGGTTGTTTCTGTGTGCTGCATCTATATAAAATTCGCTTGTGAGGTCGGAACATGCAGGATGAGAATGACATAGCTTGAAAGCACACTTCTGAAGCCCACTTGTGTACCTGTGCTAGAAAGAAACATGGCTTCTAAACCAGTCTGGCTGCCTAGCTTTTGAGGCATCTATGGGCGAATATTCTAGAGCATCACTTGGGCAACCTTCCCAGACTCCCCTGGCGTGGTTTCGAATCCTGCTGACTGCGATCCTTCACTTTGTTATAGTGCATACAATTGTCACATCTCTCCTTAACTCCCATTCCCTCCCTTCCTCACCCCGTCTCTCTCTCTCTCTCTCTCTCTCTCTCTCTCTCTCTCTCTCTCTCTCTCTCTCTCTAATTTATACAGAGCATCATGCCGGGCAGAAAAAACCTGGCTCTCAGGCATCCTCCTACGCCATTGTATAAATCGTCAACATAATTTCTATCTAAATCTTAACTCGATCTTGCCTGAATTGCCTTGCATTATCGAGAAATTACCGGGTATCCTGCTTCTATCTTTTAAAATTGCTATAGCTTGTCGGCTTCTTACAGACAGGTTGCGTGTGTGTGTGTGTGTGTGTGTGTGTGTGTGTGTGTGTGTGTGTGTGTACTCACCTATTTGTACTCACCTGTTTGTGGTTGCAGGGGTCGAGTCATAGCTCCTGGCCCCGCCTCTTCGCTGATTGCTACTAGGTCCTCTCTCTCCCTGCCCCATGAGCTTTATCATACCTCGCCTTAAAACTATGTATGGTTCCCGCCTCCACTACGTCACTTTCTAGGCTATTCCACGGCCTGACAACTCTATGACTGAAGAAATACTTCCTAAAATCCCTTTGATTCATCTGAGTCTTCAACTTCCAATTGTGACCCCTTGTTTCTGTGTCCCTTCTCTGGGAACTTCCCGTCTTTGTCCACCTTGTCTATTCCGCACAGTATTTTATATGTCGTTATTATGTCTCCCCTGACCCTCCTGTCCTCCAGTGTCGTCAGGCCGATTTCCCTCAACCTTTCTTCGTAGGACAATCCCCGTAGCTCTGGGACTAGTCTTGTTGCAAACCTTTGCACTTTCTCCAATTTCTTGACGTGCTTGACTAGGTGTGGATTCCAAACTGGTGCTGCATAC
>NC_091313.1:16340747-16360747 GCF_038502225.1 Cherax quadricarinatus
GTGGCGGGGGGTTCATCTTCGCCATGTGGGAAGCGGATGAGGATAGCCAGCTGCTGCCGTCTGGGAAGTGGTATGGAAGAGCCACCTGCTGCTATCAGAATAAAATCAACTTTTCCGGGAAGCCTCCTGCCTCGGTGAATGCTTCTTTATCTCATTATCGGGAACCTTGGCATTAAGATGGTAAGCTTTTCAACAAGTTGGGAAACTTTTAAATAAGATGGGAAACTTTTCGTCTAGATGGTAAATCTTTCACCGAGATGGTAAACCTTTTACTGAGATAGTATTTCTTTTTCCCGAGATGGTAAAACTTTGAAGAATATCTTAAAATTTCACCATTTCACTTCTTGATAAACCTTCAGCCAAGAAGGTAAACTTTCAAAACTGTTTAACACTAACAAGCAAAACTTACTGTGGACGCAAGACATGGATTGTAGGGTGGATCGGTTAGACAGCCTCAGATTATATTAATTAAACTGGGATAAACACACAGGCCCTTGGGCACATGCCTGCTCTTGTGAATCACAGCAGTAAATCTCAGAATATCACTGCCTCCTATGCTTCATTGCTTGCCTTAATCTTCATGAGAGTACTTTTTTTTCCTTGGAAAATAGGCATTATCACTTTCCTTGAATCCTAGAAAATTGCTACCGCAATCATAGCCGCTGTTTGTGGTGTCTGAACCTACAAAGGATGGCAAGGAGCAGGGATTCTTGAACCAGGATCAAAGCTTGGTTGAACTCTCTTAAGTCTAAAAGATATCATATAGGTGAAAGATGTATTTTTCCCGATAATGTCAAATGTAATCACCAAAAGTCTCTGTTAGAATCGCATATATGTTTCGAAAACCTGTGTGACTATCAGCATACTCCCTTGAAGGTACGAAATGCAAAAGTTTGATGCTATTTCATCTAGTTCCACGCGTATGTTCTTAACTTTGACAGAACACCGGATAGATATTTCACGTGGTGTACTCTGCAGGGCATCCGCACTTCCGAGTCGACTTAGAAAGACTTGAAAAACGATCGAAGCTTAGATCATGTTTTTTTCTAACCAAGTTGAATTCCATCATCAACAATATGTGCAAGGATTTACGCTTGCATTTTCTTAAAAGAAATTTTAAGGCAAGATAACCACACTGTTGCAGCTGTTATTACACGACAATAATCAACAGCAACTTAACCCGAATAAAAATGAAGATAAAGTCACAGTGATGTGATAAACAGGTGAAGCTTTGATTTTACTGTTACTGACTCCACTTCATATAACAGGCATCTAACAAAGGTCGACAGAAGAGATCCTACTAAGTCAACTGTTAATTTGATCATTGCCAAACCCCAAAAATCTTAATACAATGAATATAAGTGTAACGCTGAGAGGTGGTGTTATTAATATAAATTTTCACCTTCAAATAGGCTTTACATAGAACATAGAGAACAATGAGAGCAACTGCATCATATATAGGGTATCTGGGGAGGATGATCAAGTTTAGCTACAACTCTAATTCTTCCCTTCTCGCTCATGAATTTGCCCAGTCTATTTCTTAAAGCTATAGATGACCACCCGCCGGATGCCCTACACATCAATATTTTTTCTGAACGTTCTACAAAGTTTAAAATAAGGAAGGAAATGTAAACACATAATATCAGTCTAAAAAGACAAAAATTTTGCTCCTAACACAAAAGGAAAAAAATCAGATCTTGCACACAAGGACAGCTTGGAGTGGAGGAGGACAAAGACAGTTGGAATAAATAATTTAAGCACGCTTGGCGGTGAGAAAAATAAATTCTCAAAGAAAACGAACTGAAAATGAAGGAAAGAAAACAAAGACGTAGAGCTAACTGGGTACAACTGGAAAAGAAGTTTATGTTATAATGAATTTTACTCTGTTTTGCCAGCTAACGAGGACTGATTTTTGTTATTTCTATGGTTTTGCAAGGAGAACATTAAGAAATAATCTCTGTTAATCAAACAATATCCTTTTAATATCTTATGCTAAACACCTATGTTAATACTATGTACAAGTGTGTTGGTTCAACGTCTCTTCTACGAGAGTATACCTTTAAAATTTGGTATGCCATTAGTGTGTGATCATGGTAATTTGTACGAGGGGATTCACTGAAACTGGTTACATGTACTTGAATTCTCCAGGTAAGGGTAAGGGAGTCGTGCTGCGGAGGGTCAGTTTTATCGTGATAGTCAGGTGCTATTAAAAACACAACAGCTAAGCTGTGGGAGATTAATGAATTTCTGGGAGGCAATCATACCTTAGTAAGACACGGAATATATATGTATGTATATATATATATATATATATATATATATATATATATATATATATATATATATATATATATATATATATATATATATATATATATATGTATATATATATATATATACATATATATATATATATATATATATATATATATATATATATATATATATATATATATATATATATATATATGTATATACATAGGTATACATATCACCTGTTTACTGTGATCTTATTGCATATATATATATATATATATATATATATATATATATATATATATATATTTTTTTTTTTTTTTTTTTTTTTCAACAAGTCGGCCGTCTCCCACCGAGGCAGGGTATATATATATATATATATATATTATAGGTAATAGGTTGGTAGACAGCAACCGCCCAGGGAAGTACTACTGTCCTGCCAAATGAGTGTAAAACGACGAAAGCCTGTAATTGTTTTAGATGATGGTAGGATTGCTGGTGTCCTTTTTTGTGTCTCAAAAGCATGCAAGATTTCAGGTACGTCTTGCTACTTCTACTTACACTTAAATCACACTGCACATACATGTACAAGCATATATATACACACCCCTCTGGGTTTTCTTCTATTTTCTTTCTAGTTCTTGTTCTTGTTTATTTCCTCTTATCTCCATGGGGAAGTGGGACAGAATTCTTCCTCCGTAAGCTATGCGTGTTGTAAGAGGCAACTAAAATGCCGGGAGCAAGGGGGTAGTAACTCCTTCTCCTATATAAATTACTAAATTTTTTTTAAAAAGAGAAATGTTCGTTTTTCTTTTTGGGCCGCCCTGCCTTGGTGGGATATGGCTGGATTGTTGAAAAAAAATTCTCTCTCTTTCTCTCTCTCTCTCTCTCTCTCTCTCTCTCTCTATATATATATATATATATATATATATATATATATATATATATATATATATATATATAGATATATATATATATATAGATATATATATATATTTATATATATATATATATATATATATATATATATATATATATATATATATATATATAATGTTGTGCCGAATAGGTAAAATTAGTTATTAGAAAGAACTCACTTAAAATTAAGTCCTTTGTAATTTTTTCTCTTATACGTTTAAAGACATATTTTTTCATTTATATTAATGTAAAAATTAATAATTTTATACTAAAACAAACTTAGAAAACTTACCTAACCTTATTATAACAAGCGCAATTTAATTTAATTTAATCCAACTAAATATATTTTAGATAAGTTTACAATAATTTAATGAAGAAACCCAATGAAATATACTTTTTTCGTTAGGTTCAGAATGATTTTATATATATTAATAATTCCATCAACATTATTCTTTTATCTTTTATTCTTCGTCAAAATTTATTTTTCGTCTCTGATAAAGAATACAAACTTCAATTTCGTCTACAATTTCTGAGAGGATGTCGCCAGGGGATTATCTTAGGATTTGTAAGGAGATGTAAATTAAATGACAGCTTATGAAAAATATAGTTTTTCAATTTTCTTAAATGGTTATTTTGCGCGTACACACACACACACACACACACACACACACACACACACACACACACACACACACACACAGACGCACACACACACACTCTTACAGTCTTGGTGGTGTGACCGTGGTGGTGTGGTAGTAGTGTGGTAATGACGGCAATGGTGTGATGGTAGTGAGTGTGTTATGGTAGTGAGTGTATGATGGTAGTGTGTGATGGCAATGAGTGTATGATGGTATTGAGTGTGTGATGGTAGTGAGTGTGTTATGGTAGTGAGTGTGTGATGGTAGTGAGGGTGTGATGGTAGTGAGTGTGTGATGGTAGTGAGGGTGTGATGGTAGTGAGTGTATGATGGTAGTGTGTGATGGTAATGAGTGTATGATGGTATTGAGTGTGTGATGGTAGTGTGTTATGGCAGTGAGTGTGTGATGGTAGTGAGTGTGTGATGGTAGTGAGTGTGTGATGGTAGTGAGTGTGTGATGGTAGTGAGTGTATGATGGTAGTGTGTGATGGTAATGAGTGTATGATGGTAGTGAGTGTGTGATGGTAGTGAGTGTGTGATGGCAGTGAGTGTGTGATGGTAGCGAGTGTGTAATGGCAGTGAGTGTGTGATGGTAGTGTGTGATGGTAGTGAGGGTGTGATGGTAGTGAGTGTGTGATGGTAGTGATGGTGTGATGGTAGGTGGTCATGGTGATGGTGGTGATGTCGTTTATGTTACTCACGAGGCACTGTAACTATATAGTTATTCAATACGTTAAATATATTCCGTTTCCCGCTTTATTGCATTTTCACTATCATATTAACTTGCTACTGTCAGGACCAATTGCCTCTCATATTACATGAATCGTAATAAACAACAAATAAAACTATTCAAAGTATTTTTTTTACATTCCACAATAAATATTCATCAATAGCTCCATATCATTGGACGTGTCAGCAAATTTAGACGAAAGGTGAAATACCACCATAGTTTGTGCTGAAAGACATGCTGAGTTCTTAGTCAGGCAAGGAACCTCTGGGAAAAATGAAAACTCACATAGAGGAATGGTCCCTTATTCTTCAGCACAAGCCACTCGAACCCCACCATTGTATGAAGGTATCCCGGCGTAGGGTAAGAGGGAAGGAAGGGAGGGGAAAATTAGTGGTGTAATGTTTCAGAATATTCTCGCCCCAACAGAGATAACCGTCAAATATGGTCGTACAAGAACTCATTAACGTCAGCCATTCTAGTACTAAGAACATTTTTATTCGCATTTTTGTTTCTTTTCCAGGAAGTCGCTCGTTAATGATCTGTCTTCTCCAGATGATTACCAGTCTTTGGCTCACTGTTTGGGTAGCGTCGCCTGGCCACTGGCCTGTCGTCTCCACAGGATTACCCGTTTCTGGCTCCTGCTTTTCCTCGTCTAGATTCTATCACAAGTTTTTTTTTTATAATTTACTTATTAGTCTATATATAAGTTTGCATAGGTTTATGTGAGCCTAACCTAATTAATCAACTGAAAGAATATACAATTTGGAGAAAAGAAACGTGAAATAATTGAAGATGAACAATACCTGGAGTTTACCTGGAGAGAGTTCCGGGGGTCAACGCCCCCGCGGCCCGGTCTGTGACCAGGCCTCCTGGTGGATCAGAGCCTGATCAACAAGGCTGTTACTGCTGGCTGCACGCAAACCAACGTACGAGCCACAGCCAATTACATTCGTTTCAAAACGATAATAGTTGGTGGTGGTGCTAATATTAGCAGCAGTAGTAGTCGTCTTAATGCTGAGGCTGATGAATGTGTATCAAGTAGTGGTGGTGGAGACACTAATGAACCGAGAATACATAGGGGAATTTCCTGCTGGTTGATGCATTAATCCGCCTTCCCGTTGAGAATGAGAATAAGACACAAGCATGAATAACGGAGAGTCAGTGGAATACGTAAGCCATCGCAGGGCACTAATGGGAGATGCGTTATAGTGTGGGAGCAGCGTATGGTGTATAGGGTAATGGTAATTTTACAGGGTGGTAGGGAGGGTGTGGTGGTGGTGTGTACAGAAAGATAAGGTTGCTTTGGTGTATGGCGGTGGTGATGGTTGGTAGAGTAGTGTGGTGGTGTGTTTGTGTTTGGTAGGAGGTGGTACTGTGTGGTATAGGGGTGTACGGTTGAGAGATCATGGTGATGTGTAGCGAAGGAAGTCATGTGGTACTGTTGAGCAGGGAAATGATGGTGACCAGCAGTGATGGTACCTGTGAGGGTAATGGGTACCGGCTGTGATGTTGGTTGTGGTGATAGGTAGTAGTGTTTAAAAATGATGATTGTATAGGTGGTAACGATGTACGGTTGAAGTGAGTGAGGGTGGTGGAAATTTTTTCGTATGTGCTGGTGATGGGCCGCTTGTGGTTGTTCAGAGGTTTCCTGATAGGTGGTGGACAGCGGTGGAGGCGGCGGCGGGTGTGACAGGTGGATTTTGGTTGCAGGTGGTAGTGCCGAGTAGAGATTTGTAGTGTGGCCAGAAATTCTGGTTTCAGCATAAACACACGCATACGTAATATATATATATATATATATATATATATATATATATATATATATATATATATATATATATATATATATATATATATATATATATATATATATATATATATATATATATATGAATATATATGTATGTATGTATATATATATATATATATATATATATATATATATATATATATATATATATATATATATATATATATATATATATATATATATATATATATATATATATATATATATATATGCAAAACAACCACTCTGAAAGAATAGAGAAATTCCAAGCGCTTTCGTGACTACTCACATTATCAAGTTCCTTGATAATGTGAGTAGTCACGAAAGCGCTTGGAATATCTCTATTCTTTCAGAGTGGTTGTTTTGCATATTCTGAAATCACCTGTTTACTGTGATCTTATATATATATATATATATATATATATATATATATATATATATATATATATATATATATATATATATATATATATATATATTAGTAAGCAAATTTAAAAGATATATTGTGCTGATTATATTTCTGGGAATGGTGAAGAACTAGTTTCAATATTTATTTCATGTACGACAAAGACTATAATTATGCCTGTGAACGCTTGACAGCGTTTTTATACCACAAACATCTCAAACAAAGTCTATTCACAATTTTGCGTACATTCTTGTCAGAATTATAAACAAACAACACACTTGTATGTCTCGTTTGGTGCCTGTGTTCTGTCCTTTGGTTTACAACCAACAAATTTTTAAAAGCAATTTTGATAATATTTTTAGTAATATTTTTAAATGTTAGTTTCGTGTATACCGTGTTATCGCAGATGTTTAATATAGTACGAATGTGTATCTCGAATGTGTATATCCTATCAGTGTGTATATCGTATTAATGTGTAAAGTTGGCGGTATATTGTTTTGTGTGTATATCACATGTGTATATATATATATATATATATATATATATATATATATATATATATATATATATATATATACATATATATATATATATATATATATATATATATATATATATATATATATATATATATATATATATATATATATATATATATATATATATATATATAGTGAATTTTTAAGTGCTTTCGTGATTTTTCACATTATCAAGGAACTTGACAATATGATAAATCAAGAACGCGCTTGGAAATTCACTATTTTTTTCTCAGTCGTTATTTTGCACATTTATTGTGGTTATTTTGCACAGTGTACTGTGCATCATTTTTTCTTTCTGTGGCGATAGGGTAGGAACATATGGATAAGCAAACGGTCTAAGAACTAGACCCCTAAGAGTGCGAGTGTATCTATTTTTATATGTATTTGTCTTCGATAATTATTTTATTCATTCTTTCCCACTCAAGTAATTTGAGTTATTACCAATAATGTATCTATGTGCTTGACTGATTAGAATTGACCAATTTCTTCATAATATGAAAGTCAGTTGACTGTTACATTCCTTCACTGAATACTAACTACGACTGCACTTAAGTATCAAAGTAGCGAGAGCGATAATAAAAAAAAAAATTGACGTTGCCCATATTTTTTACATTTTTTCCCCCACGAAACATTGCCATGAAACCAAGTAATCATAATATAGGAGTCGAGGACACAATTTTCTACTGCAAAATATAACAATAGTTCATTTAACAGTCATTCAGACATTTCCTTTTCTACTCTCATTATTATTGTTTACATATTCATGGGGGAAGCACTAAACACGTACAGGTCACACAGTGTCTGGGGAATGGAAGTTTACCACATTCGATCAAAGAAAGGGGAGCTCCAATTCCTTGAAGCAAGAGCCCTTCTCTAGATTCCTCCCAATGCCCCTTCACCTTACTAAGAGATGGTTTCTGGTGTGCAGACAAGCCTGAGGTGGAGCTGGCGCTGGGCCGAGCGTTGGATCCACAGAGCATCAAGGAAGGTGATGACGTATACTTCGACTGCACCATCCATGCTAATCCACTCGCCCACCGCGTTACCTGGTACCATAATGTGAGTATCTAGCAATCTTTATATGCCAATATATCCATACATCAATTGTATACAGTTATACCTCTAAATACCAGTTTATAAATCTTTATATCTCTGTATGTGCATGCATCCATTGTATGTCTATAAATCTTTGTCAGAATATCTACATGTCTATAGATCTACACTCAGTGGCCACTTTATTAGGGACATCCTTCTTGTATTGGGTAAGCCCACTCTTTGCTCCCAGAAGAGCCTGAATTCGTCGTTTTATGGATTCAAGGTAATGGAAACATTCCTTAAAGATTCTAGTCCATGTTAAACATGACAGCATCACGCAGCTGCTGCAAATTTGTCGGCTGCACATTCATGCAGTGAATCTCCCGTTCTATCACATCCCAAATGCTTACGCCCTACCATCTCCATGTCGCATCAGAAATCGTTATCCGTCAAACCAGGCGACGTTTTCTCTAATTTAGCTGTCCATCTCTGGTTAGACTGGACCTACTTTAGACTCATTTTCTTGTTCTTAGCTGACAGAAGTGGAACCTGGTGTGTCCTGTTGATGTAGCTCATCCACTCCAAGGTTCGTCGTGTTGATCGTTCAGAGATGATGCTTTTCTGCATAATACTGTTGTAACGAATGGTTATTTGAGTTTCTGCCACTTTTCTGCCGGCATGAACCAGTCTGGCCATTGTCCTTCCTTGTCATTCCTGGTTGAAAGTCACTTAAATCACACTTATTCCCGATTCTGATTGGTGTGAAACACAAACGAGCCTCTTGACCATGTCTGGATGCTTTCAGGCACTGAAATGTTGGCACCTGATTGGTTAATTAGAGATTTGCATTAACAAGCAGGTGTACCAAAAAGTGAAAACTGAGTACATTATTTTTGTCTATATACTTTAAATTATCTATATGAAATTCATTCATTCATTGATTCTCTGTCTCTGTCTGTCTGTCTGTCTGTCTGTCTGTACGTCTGTCTGTCTGTCTGTCTGTCTGTCTCTCTCTCTCTCTCTCTCTCTCTCTCTCTCTCTCTCTCTCTCTCTCTCTCTCTCTCTCTCTCTCTCTCTCTCTCTCTCTCATTCCTTTTAAATCGTGATCATTCAGACACGCCGACTCACCCACATATATTTTCATGATCATTTCTTGGCAGTCACCCACAGAAGATCTCTAAACTTCATCCCTCTATCTTACCTGAACTGGGTCACCCTCACTTGGTTGTGGTGAGTCCGTTTGCACTGGCTGGGTCAGGTGACTGTCTCTCAAACATAATTTTCTTCGTTTTAAATAGAAAGGATTATTTCATTCATCAAAATTTCTGCACTGCGTAACCTAAAAAGGTGATGACCTTTCAACAAATTAAGTAATTCTCCTATGTTACTCACGCTCAAGCTCGCATATATAGTGGCAGCGTGTGTAGTGGAAGTGTAATGGTAGCGTGTGTAGTGGAATTATAGTAGAAGCGTGTGTGTGGTGACATTAAAGTGGAATCGTGCGTGTTTGTCATGGAATTACAGTGGAAGCGTGAGTGTCATGGAATTATAGTGGAAGCGTGTGTCATGGAATTATATTGGAAGCGCGTGTGTGTGGTGGAATTATACTGGAAGAGTGTGTGGTGGAATTATAGTAGAAGCGTGTGTGTGTGGTGGAATTATAGTGGAAGAGTGTATGGTGGAATTATAGTGGAAGCGTGTGTGGTGGATATTTAGTGGAAGCGTGTGTGGTGGAAGTGTAGTGGAAATGTGTTTTTCGCCACCATAGTTTCTGCTGCACTTATGACCACCTTAATTAACGAAACGACACGTAAGACAAAATGACACAAGATTCTCTCTCCACACACACACATACACACACACACACACACACACACACACACACACACACACACACACACACACACACACACACACACACACACACACACACACACACACACACACACACACACGCACACACACCTACTGGAGTTTTATGACAAGGTAACAGAAGACAAGAGAGAGAGGGGTGGAGTGATGGCATTTGCTTGGAGTGCAAGAAGGCCTTCGACACAGTTCCTAACAAGATATTAGTTCAGAAGCTAGAGGATCGGGCGCGTATAACAGGAAGGGCTCTGCAATGGATCAGAGAATACCTGACAGGGAGGCAACAACGAGTCATGGTACGTGAAGAGGTATCACAGTGGGCGCCTGTGACGAGCGGGGTCCCACAGGGAACAGTCCTAAGACCAGTGCTATTTTTGGTATATGTGAATGACATGACAGAAGGGATAGACTAAAAAGTGTCCCTGTCTGCAGATGATGTGAAGTTAATGAGGAAAATTTAATCAGATTAGGCTCAGGCAGGACTACAGAGACCTGGACAGACTGGACGCGTGGTCCAGCAACTGGCTCCTTCAATTTAACCCAGCCAAATGCAAAGTCATGAAGATCGGAGAAGGGCAGAGTAAACTGCAGACAAACTATAGGCTAGGCGGCCAAAGACTGCAAACCTCAGTCAAAAAGAAAGATTTAGAGGTGAGTATAACACCGAGCACGTCTCCGGAAGCACACATCAACCAGATAACTGCTGCAGCATATGGGCGCCTGGCTAACCTGAGAATAGCGTTCCGATACCTTAGTAAGAAATCTTTCAAGACTCTGTGCACCGTGTACGTCAGACCCATACTGGAGTATGCAGCACCAGTTTGGAACCCACACCTGGTCAAGTACGTCAAGAAATAAGAGAAAGTGCAAAGGTTTGCAACAAGGCTAGTTCCAGACCTAAGGAAAATGTCCTACGAAGAAAGGTTAAGGAATAAATAAGGTGGACAGAGACAGGATGTTCCAGAGAGGGAACACGGAAACAAGGGATTACAATTGGAAGTTGGAAACTCAGATGAGTCAAAGGGTTGTTATGAAGTATTTCTTTAAACATAGAGTTGTCAGGAAGGGGAATAGTCTGGATAGTGATGTAGTGGAGGTAGGAACCATACATAGTTTTAAGACGAGGTATGATAAAGCTCATGGAGCAGGGAGAGAGAGGACCTAGTAGCGACCAGTGAAGAGGCGGGGCCAGGAGCTAAGGCTCGACCCCTGCAACTACAATTTGATGAATTAAATGGGTACACACACACACACACACACACACACACACACACACGTGGCGAGGTGTCAGAGTGGGCACCTGTGACCAGCGGGGTCCCGCAGGGGTCAGTCCTAGGACCAGTGCTGTTTCTGGTATTTGTGAACGACATGACGGAAGGAATAGACTCTGAGGTGTCCCTGTTTGCAGATGACGTGAAGTTGATGAGAAGAATTCACTCGATCGAAGACCAGGCAGAACTACAAAGGGATCTGGACAGGCTGCAGACCTGGTCCAGCAATTGGCTCCTGGGGTTCAATCCCACCAAGTGCAAAGTCATGAAGATTGGAGAAGGGCAAAGAAGGCCGCAGACGGAGTACAGTCTAGGGGGTCAGAGACTACAAACCTCACTCAAGGAAAAAGATCTTGGGGTGAGTATAACACCAGGCACATCTCCTGAAGCGCACATCAACCAAATAACTGCTGCAGCATATGGGCGCCTAGCAAACCTCAGAACAGCATTCCGACATCTTAATAAGGAATCATTCAGGACCCTGTACACCGTGTATGTTAGGCCCATATTGGAGTATGCGGCACCAGTTTGGAACCCACACCTAGCCAAGCACGTGAAGAAACTAGAGAAAGTGCAAAGGTTTGAAACAAGACTAGTCCCAGAGCTAAGAGGTATGTCCTACGAGGAGAGGTTAAGGGAAATCAACCTGACGACACTGGAGGACAGGAGAGATAGGGGGACATGATAACGACATACAAAATACTGAGAGGAATTGACAAGGTGGAAAAAGACAGGATGTTCCAGAGATTGGACACAGTAACAAGGGGACACAGTTGGAAGCTGAAGACACAGATGAATCACAGGAATGTTAGGAAGTATTTCTTCAGCCACAGAGTAGTCAGTAAGTGGAATAGTTTGGGAAGCGATGTAGTGGAGGCAGGATCCATACATAGCTTTAAGCAGAGGTATGATAAAGCTCACGGCTCAGGGAGAGTGACCTAGTAGCGATCAGTGAAGAGGCGGGGGCCAGGAGCTCGGATTCGACCCCCGCAACCTCAACTAGGTGAGTACAACTAGGTGAGTACACACACATACACACAAACACACACACACGCACACACACATACACACACACACACACACAAATGTAGTCCCAATTTTTAAAAAGGGAGACAGACATGAGGCACTAAACTACAGACCTGTATCACTAACGTGTATAGTATGCAAGGTCATGGAGAAGATCTTCAGGAGGAGAGTGGTGGAGCACCTGGAAAGAAACAAGTGTATAATTGACAACCAGCATGGTTTCAGGGAGGGAAAATCCTGTGTCACAAACCTACTAGAGTTTTATGACAAGGTGACAGAAGTAAGACAAGAGAGAGAGGGGTGGGTCGACTGCATATTTTTGGACTGCAAGAAGGCCTTCGACACAGTTCCTCACAAGAGGTTACTGCAAAAGCTAGAGGATCAGGCACACATAACAGGAAAGGCACTGCAATGGATGAGAGAATAACTGACAGGGAGGCAACAACGAGTCATGTTACGTGACGAGGTGTCAGAGTGGGCGCCTGTGACAAGCGGGGTTCCACAGGGGTCAGTCCTAGGACCTGTGCTGTTCTTTGTATATGTGAATGACATAACGGAAGGGATAGACTCAAAAGTGTCCTTGTTTGCGGATGATGTGAAGTTAATGAGAAGAATCAAATCGGATGAGGATCAGGCAGGGCTACAAACATACCTGGACAGGGTACAAGCCTTGTCCAGCAACTGGCTCCTTGAGTTTAACACTGCCAAATGCAAAGTCATGAAGATTGGGGAAGGGCAAAGAAAACAGCAGACACAATATAGTTTAGATGGCCAAAGTCTGCAAACCTCACTCAAGGAAAAAGATTTGGGGGTGAGTATAGCACCGAGCATATCTCCTGAGGCGCACATCAATCAGATAACTGCTGCAGCATACGGGCGCCTGTCAAACCTACGGATAGCGTTCCGATACCTCAGTAAGGATTCGTTCAAGACTCTATATACCATTTACGTCAGGCCCGTACTGGAGTATGCAGCACCAGTTTGGAATCCACACCTAGTCAAGCACGTCAGGAAATTAGAGAAGTGCAAAGGTTTGCAACAAGACTAGTCCCAGAGCTACGGGGATTGTCCTACGAGGAAAGGTTGAGGGAAATCGGCCTGACGACACTGGAGGCCAGGAGGGTCAGGGGAGACATGATAACGACACATAAAATACTGCGTGGAATAGACGAGGTGGACAAAGACGGGATGTTCCAGAGATGGGACACAGACACAAGAGGTCACAATTGGAAGTTGAAGACTCAGATGAATCAAAGGGATGTTAGGAAATATTTCTTCAGTCATAGAGTAGTCAAGCCGTGGAATAGCCTAGAATGTGAAGTAGTGGAGACGGGAACCATACATAGTTTTAAGGCGAGGTATGATAAAGCTCATGGAGCAGGGAGAGAGAGGACCTAGTAGCAATCAGTGAAGAGGCGGGGCCAGGAGCTATGACTTGACCCCTGCAACCACAAATAGGTGAGTACAAATAGGTGAGTACACACACCTGACCTGCCAACACTGTAGGATAGAAAAGATAGGGGGGATATAATAACGACATATAAAATACTGAGAGGAATCGACAAGGTGGACAGAAAAAGGATGTGCCAGAGATGGGACACAACAGGTTGTCACAGTTGGAAGTTCAAGACTCAGATAAATCACAGGGATATTAGGAAGTATTTCTTCAGTCACAGAGTTGTCAGGAAGTGGACTTGTTTGGGAAGCGGTGTAATGGAGGCAGGATCCATACATAGCTTTAAGAAGAAGTATGATAAAATTCATTGAGCAGGAAGAGTGACCCAGTAGCGACCAGTGAAGAGGCGGGGTCAAGAGCTATGAATCAACCCCTGCAACCACAACTAGGTGAGTACAACTAGGTGAGTGCACACACACACACACACACACACACACACACACACACACACACACACACACACACAGGAATGAGGAACTACCTGAACGGGGTTCAGTGGGACAGAGAACTGGCAGGGAAGCCAGTTAATGAGATGATGGAATATGTAGCAACAAAATGCAAGGAGGCTGAGGAGAGGTTTGTACCCAAGAGTAACAGGATTAATGAAAAAGCCAGGATGAGCCCATGGTTTACCCAAAGGTGCAGGGAGGCAAAAACCAAGTGTGCTAGGGAATGGAAGAAATATAGAAGGCAAAGGACCCAGGAGAATAAGGAGAACAGTCGTAGAGCCAGAAACGAATATGCACAGATAAGAAGGGAGGCCCAAAGACAATATGAAAATGACATAGCAGCGAAAGCCAAATCTGACCCGAAACTGTTGTACAGCCACATCAGGAGGAAAACAACAGTCAAGGACCAGGTAATCAGGCTAAGGAAGGAAGGAGGAGAGACAACAAGAAATGACCGTGAAGTATGTGAAGAACTCAACAAGAGATTCAAAGAAGTGTTCACATAGGAGACAGAAGGGACTCCAGAAAGACGGAGAGGTGGGGCACACCACCAAGTGCTGGACACAGTGCATACAACCGAGGAAGAAGTGAAGAGGCTTCTGAGTGAGCTAGATACCTCAAAGGCAATGGGGCCAGATAACATCTCCCATGGGTATTGAGAGAGGGAGCAGAGGCACTACGTGTACCCCTAACAACAATATTCAATACATCTATCGAAACAGGGAGATTGCCTGAGGCATGGAAGACAGCAAATGTAGTCCCAATCTTTAAAAAAGGAGACAGACATGAAGCATTAAACTACAGACCAGTGTCACTGACATGTATAGTATGCAAAATCATGGAGAAGATTATCAGGAGAAGAGTGGTGGAACACCTAGAAAGGAATGATCTCATCAACAGCAGCCAACATGGTTTCAGGGACGGGAAATCATGTGTCACAAACCTACTGGAGTTCTATGACATGGTGACAGCAGTAAGACAAGAGAGAGAGGGGTGGGTGGATTGCATTTTCTTGGTCTGCAAGAAGGCGTTTGACACAGTTCCACACAAGAGATTGGTGCAAAAACTGGAGGACCAAGCAGGGATAACAGTGAAGGCACTACAATGGATCAGGGAATACTTGTCAGGAAGACAGCAGCGAGTCATGGTACGTGGCGAGGTGTCAGAGTGGGCACCTGTGACCAGCGGGGTCCCGCAGGGGTCAGTCCTAGGACCAGTGCTGTTTCTGGTATTTGTGAACGACATGACGGAAGGAATAGACTCTGAGGTGTCCCTGTTTGCAGATGACTTGAAGTTGATGAGAAGAATTCACTCGATCGAAGACCAGGCAGAACTACAAAGGGATCTGGACAGGCTGCAGACCTGGTCCAGCAATTGGCTCCTGGAGTTCAATCCCACCAAGTGCAAAGTCATGAAGATTGGGGAAGGGCAAAGAAGGCCGCAGACGGAGTACAGTCTAGGGGGTCAGAGACTACAAACCTCACTCAAGGAAAAAGATCTTGGGGTGAGTATAACACCAGGCACATCTCCTGAAGCGCACATCAACCAAATAACTGCTGCAGCATATGGGCGACTAGCAAACCTCAGAACAGCATTCCGACATCTTAATAAGGAATCATTCAGGACCCTGTACACCGTGTACGTTAGGCCCATATTGGAGTATGCGGCACCAGTTTGGAACCCACACCTAGCCAAGCACGTGAAGAAACTAGAGAAAGTGCAAAGGTTTGCAACAAGACTAGTCCCAGAGCTAAGAGGTATGTCCTACGAGGAGAGGTTAAGGGAAATCAACCTGACGACACTGGAGGACAGGAGAGATAGGGGGGGACATGATAACGACATACAAAATACTGAGAGGAATTGACAAGGTGGACAAAGACAGGATGTTCCAGAGATTGGACACAGTAACAAGGGGACACAGTTGGAAGCTGAAGACACAGATGAATCACAGGGATGTTAGGAAGTATTTCTTCAGCCACAGAGTAGTCAGTAAGTGGAATAGTTTGGGAAGCGATGTAGTGGAGGCAGGATCCATACATAGCTTTAAGCAGAGGTATGATAAAGCTCACGGCTCAGGGAGAGTGACCTAGTAGCGATCAGTGAAGAGGCGGGGCCAGGAGCTCGGACTCGACCCCCGCAACCTCAACTAGGTGAGTACAACTAGGTGAGTACTCACACACACACAATTGGAAGTTGAAGACTCAGATGAATCAAAGGGTTGTTAGGAAGTATTTCTTCAGTCATAGAGTAGTCAGGTCGTGGAATAGCCTAGAAAGTGACGTAGTGGAGGCGGGAACCATACATAGTTTTAAGGCGAGGTATGATAGAGCTCATGGGGCAGGGAGAGAGAGGACCTGGTAGCAATCAGCGAAGAGGCGGGGCCAGGAGCTGTGACTCGACCCCTGCAACCACAAATAGGTGAGTACAAATAGGTGAGTACACACACACACACACATACACCTTTCCCAAGCGTTACAAATGAGCAGTATTAGCTCCACCGCGCACATTTTCGACGTCCCATTCACGGTGCGTTAGTGGTCACAAATTACCTGCAAAAGCCTGCTATAGGTCAACATTAATACTCGGCGAGCCTGCCTGCACCCCGCCAAGGCCCCAGGATTTCGGAGACCTTATTAACAAATGTTTGCGCGAGTTATTTTAACAGTCGTTAGCGTGGGATGGAACGATACATCAAACTAACTTGATCCACAGACGGACCCTAACTACTAACATTAACAATAATGGGGAGAATGGAATGAGGAAGCAATCAGTAAGGTCGTATACATTATCGAGTTAATATTGCTATTAGTCTTCCATTAACTAACAGGAATTTTAACCTCACCGTGTCGATGCTACATGAATGATAGATTTGATATATATGCCTTTTACAGATCTGTAAATTAGTAGTGTGATTTAAATTCTTTGCTCTCGTATTTAATCCCTCTTCTGTCTTTTTTTATTTTTATTCTTCGCCGATTCTCTACAATGCCTTTCAGTGAAACAATACTTTAATTTCGAATTTCAGAAGGTACTCCCAATATCTTTAATATTTAAGGAATTTTTTGCCATTTTTCAATTTATCGTAAGCTAACTTTTCTCTAATGAAGTCCCAAACCAGTTACCGTCGTGGATAACTCGGTACTTCTGTACACTCTTAAAAAACAGGATATCGATTTTTTTTTAATTCTTATCAACATGTAGTTATTTCTTTGCTACCAATTTGGGTAAATAAAACAGTTTTCATTTTAATAGGCTGTTCGCCGGGTCACCATCTGGAGAAGACCCGGGCCGGAAGTACCGGCAAATCCCTAATGAATAATGAACACAAATAACCCGCACATAAAAGAGAGAAGCTTACGACGACGTTTCGGTCCGACTTGGACCATTTACAAAGTCACACTAACCAGAAGTGGAGCAGGACGGCTTCTCTCGTCGTAAGCTTCTCTCTTTTATGTGTGGGTTATTTGTGTATCGTTCCAGTCACGGTATTGTGCCTTTTTTTGTTATTGTTAATAATGAACAGGCTGTTTGCAGATAAAATCAACTTCACTTAAAGTATGTGTATCTATGTGCAGCTACATAGGGAGAACAATCCTCTTGGTGTCTTCTAGGTGTGCTGTACCTAAACATTTTACACTCTCCTGGTCATTTGTAGGTCCATGAACCCTGGGTCTAATTACATATTTGTAATTCCCTATTTGATTTAGTGTTGAGTGAGTTGTACCTCTTGGTGCTGAATCACATCTTGGTGCTGAATCTTATTTTGGTGCTGAATCTTATCTTGGTGCTAAATCTTATCTTGGTGCTGCTTGGCGTGGAACAGTCTTCTCCTGTGTAGTTTTGAATTTCTGCAAGGAGACCGCATCTACTTGTCATGCTGAATAATTTTTTGGTGTGTATCATATCTGAAAGAACTCTCTTGTCTACATTACAATCTTGCCTAAGAGCCTATCCTTCCCTACCCTAACTATGCACAGAGGTATTCTATATGTATTAATGATTTCCTCCGTGTTCTTAAATATTAGTACCGGCAAGTTGTAAATTAAGGCCCAAGGAGCTTGAATACAAGAACTGTGTGCTGCAGTAGCTCTTCAGTGGCGCATTGATCCTTTATGAAATAGCTCTGGCAGAGATAGAGCAAATGAGAAAGACACTATGATTCCAGTGAGATTTTTCACTGGAATCATAGTGTTATAGTGGAGTCATAGTGCTATCCTGAGATATGGTTAGATTTGAGTTTGCACAGCAATTCTTAAAAGAGCTACGGTAGTGAGATTACAGGTTTATAAAGGAGCTCTAATTGTGATGCTGGAAGTCTTCATTGGCCCACGTAACCTTTATGCAAGAGCTGCAGCTATGATATTGCAAGTTTCAATGGTCCAAGAATCTTAAAAAAGAGCTACAGCTGTTCTTTTGCTAGACATCAGTTTTCATTGATGCGAGAACTATTTATACGCTCTCGCAACTCCCTAGCTAATGAACGTGGAAGGAAATGGTTGTATTTATGAAGTGCTTTTGATCTCTAAGATCAATCAACGCTTTTGACAGCAAATGGTATATACAGTCATTCACACTGGCACTTATAAGTCAAAACCATAATACAAAAATGGTGCATACACGTATCCAGTGTGAGAAATTGCTTCCTGGAATCTCACAATCTCTATCCTTGTCAGTGATTCAAAATGAATTTGGACACTTAAAAATTCATACCTGAATTTTGATCTATTAGTGTGTAATTGGACAGCAAGTTACTCTGCATGAATTTACTTTGCCGATAAAACTGAAGTTTCTTACATGGCCTACCACAGTTAAAACCAAAACAGGCGCTGAGTTTGTGTAAATGAGAAAGATAAGACACTGAGAAGGCATTACACCATGTCCCTGTTTCTTCATATCTTTACGATATTGTTTAAGAATCAGTAACTTTAGGTTTACCAATTTAGCTTCAACTTACGCCAAATTATGAAAGTGTTCCTTCCAGCAAGGAGGCAGGTGTCCCTACCAGCAGTTCTCATGGATAAACACAAGGAATGGCAAATCTTCATTGACAAAACACTTGTTATAAAGTAGCATTCAGTAGTGATAAATGTCAGTATTAGCGGAACACACCATTTCCTTTATGGTCAGTTAAGACAGACAGGTTTTACCAGCACTCAGTTCCCTATAGGGCAAATTAATACTGACATCAATTGCATTACGAACATGGACACACTCAGGGTCACTTAATGTAGACACTGGCTTCACTGATACTCAGGTAGGGTCATATTGTTGGGTTAAGCATTGTTGACAGTGACTTTACTAACGTGCTGGTGCTTGCTCTCTTCCAGGGTGACTTGCTTGAGACAAACAAGAGCGCGGGTCTCCTTATCTCAGATCAGAGTCTGGTGCTGCAGAAGGTTAAGCGTGGGCGAGCGGGCGAGTACACCTGTGCCGCCCACAACCTGGAGGGCCAAGGGCTTAGCAACGCAGTCAAACTCAACGTCATGTGTAAGTGTGCCGATATCCTTTCCAACCAACATTCTTTACCTCTTATACTTTTCATTTATTTCTATGAGTTCTGTCTGCCCGCCTCTGTTGTTGACATCTTACTGTAATCTCTTCTATTTTTAACTAGCGTTG
>NC_091313.1:16365747-16380747 GCF_038502225.1 Cherax quadricarinatus
CTGCTGAGAGTTGCAGCTGCTTACTGTTGCTCTCACTGCTGCTAGCTGCTGCAGGTGCTGTTGCTGCTGCTTGCTGTTGCTGCAGGTGCTGTTGCTGCTGTTGCAAGTGTTGTTGTTACTGCTGTTGCTGCTCCTTCACCTCCAACTCATACTCTTTCTCCCGCTCCATCCAACTTGGGCCCTCCACCCGACTCCTCTACTACCCCACTATTCTTCACCTCTCCTCCCTCTTCCCTACCAAGCCCAACCTCCTCCTTAAGTCTCCTCTAACCTAGCCAGTCCTTCCACCCACTCTACCACCCTCCAGGCCCTCCTACTGTTCCACTAATTCACCACAAGTCACCCTCGTTGTGTTTCTTCACTTGAGAAGATACATTTATGTACCAGTTCAGGACATGTGATAAATAAAGAAGAAGGCAGCACAATACCGTGACAGAAACAATACACAAATAATCCGCACATAGGAAAGAGAAGCTTTGGACAACGTTCACATTAACAAAGTCACAGTGTGACTTTGACAGTGTGACCATTAACAAAGTCGCAGTGTGACTCTGTTAATGGTCCAAGTCGGACCGAAACGTCATCGTAAGCTTCTCTCTCCTATGTGCAGGTTATTTGTGTATATATAATAAATGTCCGGAACAGTACATTAAGTGCCTTTTTTTTACACATGTTCGTATCAGCATACCATTTACTACCCTTCAGGTGAACTTCACGTGGAGGTTCAACGGGTCGTCTGAGGGGGAGGCACTGCCACTGCAGTCAGTGATGAACCAGGGCACCTCCTCCATGCTCAACTACACCGCCTCCATGGAGCAGGACTACGGCACCCTCCTCTGTTGGGCCTCCAACAGAATAGGACTGCAGAAGGATCCTTGCGTGATACATCTCATTCCTGCAGGTCAGACACACGGTACTCAACCTTCCGCTTTTGTGTTGAGAAGGGAAAGGGGAAGGGAGAAGAGGAGCAAGGATTGAGACTGGGAGAATGGGAGAGAATGTGAAGAACTTAGGATGAGAGTTCTGGACAGGGAAAGGAGAGCTTAGGAGACGGAACTTAGGAGAGGAAGGTTTTAAGATAGAGATGGTTAAGGTAAGAAACAGTGAGGCAGGACGAGAGAAGAGAGTAAATCAAAGGGAGACGGGAGGGTGCAGGAGAAAATGAGGCGGCTGAGATAATGGGTGAGGAAACGGGAAAGAGGCGAGAACAGCAGTATGGAAAAGAAATATTGTAGAGGTGGTGAGGAAAAGAAGACAGGGGAATGGAGATAAGTAATGTGGTGGTGTGAAGAATGAGAGGGATACAGATATTTGAATATTTGGGAAATAGGGGTGTGTGAGAGGGAGGGAGAGAAGGAGAGGGAGAGAGGAAGAGAGGGAGAGAGGAAGGGACAAGGAGAGAATTATTTATAAAATTAAAAATGATGAAGTAAAGGAGAAAGACGGGAAAAAGGAAATTGAGACAAAGATAGTGATGAAATGCTTTGAGCGAGGAACAAAGGCGGCAAACACAGCCGGACAAGAGATGAAAGATGAGGGGGAGGGGTAGGAGAGAGAGAGAGGAAGATTAATAGACAAAACACAAATGGAGCAACAAATATAACCCCGAAAAAAGCTGCCGTGGAGCTGGGAAAGCACCGAATATGCATACACGCATAAACAAGACATTATATGAAGCATACATGCACGTTTGCACACAAAAGATGGGGTGGTAATCTCATTCTCATTCACACACACACACACACACACTAATGGACTGACAAAAGTCAACCATACACACAGTTTCAAGAATAGGTATAATCAGGGCCTAGAGGCCAGTAGAAAGGTCAATACAGAAACACACACTGGTGGAGTGCTCACCCGGCTTTGATGGCGGCCTACTACAGCACTTCACAATAGAGGTCTAGGATCATGACACTCTTCTAACTCGTCCAGGTAAGCACAATGCCATCATCATTTGGGTGCATGAGCACACATGCGCGCGCGCACACAAAAGACAATTGCTTATCGACAAGTGGCTATATATATATATATATATATATATATATATATATATATATATATATATATATATATATATATATATATATATATATATATATATATATATATATATATATATATATATATATATATATATATATATATATATGTCGTGCCTAATAGGTAAAACTGGTCATTTAGCAAGAACTCATTTAAAATTAAGTCCTTTCTGAAAAATTTTCTCTTGTACGTTTAAAGATATATTTTTTTCATTAATGTTAATGTAAAAATTTTTAATTTTGCACCAAAAGAATCTTAGAAAACTTACCTAACCTTATTACAACAAGCGCAATTTATTTTAGCCTAACCAAACTAAATATGTTTTAGATACGTTTACAGTAATTTAATATTAAACAAAAACAATGAAATATATTTTTTTCGTTAGGTTCAGAATTATTTCTGCGAAATTATTGCATACACAAATTTTCGCTTGTCTTATATGGCAAGATGAGTGTTGCTATTTAAGCCAAGATCGCAAGTTTTACATATTCGGCAGAGAGAGAGAGAGAGAGAGAGAGAGAGAGAGAGAGAGAGAGAGAGAGAGAGAGAGAGAGAGAGAGAGAGAGAGAGAGAGAGAGAGAGGGAGAGAGAGAGAGAGGGAGAGAGAGAGAGAGAGAGAGAGAACTGCAGAGGATATGTTCACGACATACAAAATACTCAACGGACTGAAGCGAATAGGAGTAAACTGTCCGAGATAAGATGACAGGGAATGACGCGACATAGATGGCAGCTAAAGACTTACTAAATCATGAATTGTATTTAATCACTTTCATTGGTTTAAATAAATTTCAGTGATTTAATAGATACTACCGGGACCTGGAGGCCAGCAGTCAGTAAAGATTAGTCAGGAGCTATGACTCGACACCTTGAAGCAAAACTAGGTTGACGACATATCACTCTAAGTAGAGCGCTGCTGAGCTCTATTTAGAGCTAAATGTTCTCTGTAACTAAACGATTTCTCCCTTCACTGTCAGAAATGTTTGTGATCACATTATACCATTCAACACTACCAGACAAGTTCATCTAGAAGTAGGTCAATATTGTTACAGTCAAAGGTTCTTGAAACACTGAGTTGCCAGTGTTGCAACGCTAGTCAGAGGATGTAAGGGTCACACAGCTTCTAGGTAATGGGTGGCAATTCTTTGGATCAACAGAACTTCCTTCATTCGCCTCAAGGCTGATGAAGGGATTACTCAGAAACACGGCTCTATATCATTACCGCTTCCCTTCACTGCATTGTACAGCTGGCATTCACATCCTTATTATTTACAAACTCTGTCCAAAAGTCGATCAGAAACTTGTGTGGCTGTCCAAGAGAAAAATGACACTTGTTTTGGTGCATAACAATAGTTTTACAACACGTTTTTCCTGTGAAGTTGCGGACAATTTTCTGTGACAAAAGAAGTGAAAGAGAAATAAAGATGGAGTGGGGAAAGGGAAAATTGGGATTGTGTGTGTGGAAATGTTAGGGAATGAAGTTTTTTTTTTTTACCCCTGCTGCTAATTTCTTCGTCAGTTCTCTTCATCAATGTTATTTTTGTATTTCAGGGTAAATCCTGTGTTAGTCACTTTCGCGCTGATGCCGTTATTTTGCACTCTTTACACTTAAGTCATGACCATTCTTTTTCAACACTCACTGAACCTCGCATTTTATAATCTAACTGCCTTGTTTTATCTTATGTATTCTTTACCTCTTCTACTGACCTCCAACAGATTCATTAAGGCCGAGATATTGATCATCTAAATACCACTACCTCATGTCTTCCACCGTCTGCTGTATTATTCTCTACTGGATTAATAAAGGCTGGCGAAACATATCCGCAGTAAAGTTTTCCAAGTGCTGCACAAGTGTCTTAAACATCTACTTTCTTTAAACTTGCTTTTGCCTTTCAGTGAGCACTTGCAACTTCAATAAAGTCAATTCAACTAAAACACACTTTCAGTCAATTATATAAAATCATGCGCTTGCCGATTACCAGGATTTCTTTGAAAACTCTCATCTCCAAGCTCAATCTTCTATCATCATCCTAGGCATTACGATCACTTTTGATATGTTCTGGAAGCCTCACATTCTTAAAATTGAAAAGATTATCTCTAGAAAGTTGGGAATTTGGCACAAGTTTTGATCTTTCATCGTTTCTTATTTCATCTCTAGAAAAAGCTCGTTTTCCTTTGCCTAGAGTATTTATCATATTTCTAGATAAGCACTTCGCAAAATGAGCTCAGTGCAATTGAGATGCATGCTACTGATACTTTTAATGCATTTTTAAGTTGTAAATACCTTTTTTTGTCAAGGATCTAGGAAGGTCTAGACTTCTCTTATTCTCTGGAATTACTGGGTTATAAATCCCTCTTGCTCTCCGGGAAATAACTGGCTGTAAAACCCTCTTGCTCTTACGTAACTAGCTAGTTGCAAACTCCCTTTTGATATCAGGAACTGCTTAATTGTAAATATGTCTTGCTCTCTAGAATTACCTAGTTATAAACCCTTCAAAATATCAGGAATTAGCTAACTGTAAAGCCTTCTTGCTCTCGAATCATAAAGGGTCATCATCTCTGTACTCACTTTTTAGATGGCAATCGATTCTCTTCTCGTTTTGTTGAGTGGCTAATGACTTCCGAGCGGGTAATTTTGCCTCTGATGTGGCCTACTCTTCCTTTGTTGTTGCCTATTTTGTCTTTATTGCCACTTTTTCTTTGTTTATCTTGAATTTTTTGCATTCCCTTCCTTTGTTGTGATCCATTGTATAAATAAATTACAGAGGAGGAGAAGGAAGAGGAGGAAATAGAATAGTGAAAGTATTTAGGAAAAAGATCAGAAAAGAAGGACGATTAAAATGAGAGGGAGGGAAATTAAAGTGGAGAATCAGAGTGAGGAGAGTGAAAGAGGAAAGGGATTACATGGGGAAGGTAAAGTTGAGGGCAAGAAGTGAGTCCTGTGACTAACTTGATACTTATCAACTAAGTGCTGGTCATAAAGTGTCATTTTAGTTGACACACGTTACCACATGACATTTCCGTAGAGCGATTCAAATGACTTCCCACGCTGTTTGTGGTATAAGAAGAGCATGCCAGTAATACAAACGATTGTTGAATAACATGACCCAAGTCTTTTTTTTTTCTCAGTTGAAAGCTGTCGCTAATGGCAGAGAGATGTGAACTGTGAGTGGAGAAAAGCAGAGCGGACCACTGACCAATGCATGTGTGTATGTTTCTGCGTGTTCGCAGGCCCTCCTGACCCACCAAAGAATTGCTCCATAGCCAACCAGACGAGCGAGGCGCTGGTGGTGGAGTGCTCACCCGGCTTCGATGGCGGCCTACCACAGCACTTCGTCATGGAGGCTTGGGACCATGATACTCTTCTCTCTAACACCTCCAGGTAAGTACGGTTCCATCACACACACACACACACATGAACACAAAGTGGAGGTAGAGTCCATACATAGCTTTAAGAAGAGGTATGATAAAACTCATGGTGCAGGGAGACAGTGGACCTAGTAGCGACAAGTGAAGAGGCGGGGCCAGGAGCTATGAATCGACCCCTGCAACCACAATTATGTGAGTACACACACACAGTTGCTCATTATCACTGCGACGAAATTCATTCACGAGAGGTGTACACGTGCACCATAGCAATGTTCTGTAATACAACTACTGTCAGTGGCAACGTAACAAGTGGAGAACATCGGAAAGAAAGGTCGACATACTAATATAAAATTATAAAAATATTGATACAAATACTGTGAAGAAAGCAAATATGTGTGTGTGTGTGTGTGTGTGTGTGTGTGTGTGTGTGTATGTGTGTGTGTGTGTGTGTGTGTGTGTGTGTGTGTGTGTGTGTGTGTGTGTGTGTGTGTGTGTGTGTGTGTATGTATGTATGTGTGTGTGTGTATGTGTGTGTGTTAAACTCAAGCACTTTTTTATACCAGAGAAAATACTCCAAGAAAACTAAACACAAACAACAAATAAATGCGACCGTGTGATAAAGCATAATAATATTGGTTCCAAACTTGCAACTTCCACCCAAGATATAAATCTCACACTGACGAACATAGTATTTAAGAAAGAATGTAAGCTTCCCAACAGCAGTGTTGTAGTATGAACACGCATGAAACAGTCATCCTTTGTATTATTCTCTTTATGATGACGAATTAAACACTTGTGCTACACTTGGGTATCTTTATTATGGAAACGTTTCGCCAACCACAATAAAGATACCTAACTCATCCTGTCTGTTCTTTGAACCATTTAACTATGCTCTCTTTATAAACCAATCGTTTGCGAGTCGAAAACAAAAATAAACCACGATCAATCTCGTTATTAAGCTCAGGATATCACACACTGGGTTTACAGCCATATAATTATGCATTAGACAAAATAAGAAATGACAGAACAGTTATTAGGGATAAAAGAGTGCAAAATAGTAGAGAGAAAGGCGTAGAATTTGTTGGGGAGGGGTATGACTGAGGTGTATAAATGGAAAACTTGGGTAAATAAAGGAGATAAATAACGTGCTAAAAATATCTAACCAAAATAGGACTCACAGCAATGGGTTGAAATTGGGAAAAATTAGATTTAGAAAAGATGTAGGAAAGGACTGGTGGATTATTATTATAATCAAGAGGGAAGTGCTAAACCCGTAGGATTATACAGCGCCTGTGGGAGGGGATGGAAGGTATTCAGGGTTAATTCAGGGAACTGGAGCACAGATCCAGTTCCCCAGATCAAGAGCCCCTCACCAGCATCAAGGCCTTCCTTGAGGGGAAGGACTGGTGGAACAAACTCCCGAGCAGTCACATGAGTGGGTGTGAGTGCGTGAGACAGACTTGCCTAGCATGAGCCAATAGGCTTGCTGCAGTACTCCTTCTGTCTTATATTTTTATGTTCTTTAGATGTAAGAAAGGCTAAGAATAAAGAAAGTCACAATTGTGTGTCTGAAACAATTTCCTAAGTCACATCTAGCAGAATACATCCTTAGATGCCTTTCGGACAATCTTGGATCATTATTAATGCTATTTTTCTTGCTGTTTTTCTCATAGTCGTAATTTGATAATGGGGTAGGAGGAACCGAAACTCTACCCAAAGATTTCTCTCCACTTTACGAGTTAGATGTAAAATGAAGAAGGTAGGTTACAAGTTCCCAAACAACGGTCAACTTCAAGAACTAGTGTAGGGTTTAGAGAGGTTGCAAACATTTTTGAGTATAAACTATGTTTATATCAAGTAAAATAATACTTGATACATAGTATCAAGTATTATAAATTATGTATTAAGTAATATAAAACTGGAGAAAATTATCTTCACTGTCATGAGATGAAAACCTTCAAGGCTGGTGCCTTGATGCTAGTGAAGGATCCTTAACAATAGGAATTGAAATAATCATCCATTTCTTTGGCTGCCTTTATGATCCTTTTGGATTAACAATTCACTGTGATTAATAATAATTAATAATAATAATGATAATAATAATAATAATAATAATAATAATAATAATAATAATAATGAGCGCAAACACAATGCAAACTTTCAAGAAAACGCCTGTAAAAATATTTTTTGAATAACGATCTTAAATACAGTATATGAGGTCACCTGGCGCAAACAATAGTCTTGTTTTCTTAGCATGTTACCCCTACACAGAATAGAAGATATTACCCCTACACAGAATAGAAGATATTACCCCTACACAGAATAGAAGATATTACCCCTACACAGAATATAAGGTATTCTATTATCTGTGTTTTTATGCCCTGTAAAATTTCCTTTTTTATTCCTCATTTTCGTCTCCTCTCTGAAAGTTAACATTAATATTAACATGTGCGGACGAGCGCGTTTTGTGTGTAGGTGTCCGTATTTTTATGTGAGCAAGTGTGCTGTTACTATTCCGAATACGTATATATAAATGTAAGTAAAGTCATTTTGAACATTATGTAGCAAATTGAACTCTTAAATTCGCTGATTAAATTATAAATACTTTTCAGAACATGGCATTATATTCAATCAGACAACACGGTATTAAATATATTAATTTACATAATAATTAAAGAGAACTGTGAAGAACAGAGTTTCGAACATTTTTCACCTAACAAAACATTCCATTACCAGCAGCCCGGATGCTGCGATCATTGTGTGATATTAGAGTTGGCAGCAGCAGCAGCTGGTACACTGGACACAGCTGGACATCCTAGCAGCAGCTGGTGATAGTGACCTTCTGTCAAGCAGCCAATCTCTCTCTGCCCCTCCCGTCTCGTATCCATCCTTATTGTTTTGTCGTCTATATTATCAAATAAATAAAAAATTGAACATATGAAAAATACAACAAATAAGAGTACTTTAGCTTATTTATGCGCTCAGATCTATACTAGCACTTCCTACTCTTTTCTACATCGATTATGTAAATACATTAGGGTTACGTGTGTCATGTGAGTAGCAGGCAAAGAATCGATCCTCCATCAACACTTATACTGAATGTTCCATATGGATTTAACGATTCGCCTGAAGCATAAGATTACTATTGCTAACGAGCCAACAAAATTTTCGTTATTCATCTGATATTTTATTAGTTAACCAAAAAAATTATGCCTACCAGCAGTTAACTACTGAAGAACTTCGATAACTTCGATAACATCGCAGTTGTCACTATACGTTAACAGATTTCAACCATCTACATATTGCGAGGTTAACTAGGTTTGTACAAGGTCCCAAAACTCTGCTACTAGACCCCACTGATCTAATTTTCATACATTCCTTTTAGGCACTTCTGCAATATTTGGAAACTTAGAGGAAACGTTTCGCCAACCAGTGGGTTCTTCAGTCCAACACAGTGAATAACAGAGTAATACGAAGAGGAGTTTGAGGTAGTCAGTCCCTCAGCATGGAGCCGATGTGTTCGGTTTATCCGTCTTGATAAACTGAACACATCGGCTCCAGGCTGAGGGACTGATTACCTCAAACTTCTCATCTTCTGTTATTCTCTGTGTTGGACTGAAGAACCCACTGGTTGGCGAAAAGTTTCCTCATTAAAGATACCCAAAAGCTGCACAAGTATCTCATTCTTCATATTATCGGTTTTCAAAGCCATTTTCATTACATTCCGTCTAGGACTAGCATAGCACAGTGATCAATACACTCATGGTTATAAACGTAGTCCAGTCAATTACGTCTGCCTGTCTGCATACACATTCATCTTTAGTCTACACATATGGCCCAGGCAACCACACCTGCTGCCCGAGGACCTCAGAAATCTATCTTGGGTGTTCCCTCTCGCAATACTAAAGCTGCTGCTCCACGGATATTCTGGGCTCAGCATGCAGGGGCACTGCTATCATTCTGCTTCAAAACGACCTAATAAAATCCCAGACTCGCATAATTTATCACACAGAAATGATTCCTTGTTTATGGATAACTATCGTCTCTGATATCCAGTAATTTGTACATTCTTACCGAATGTTATTTCCAGATACCGAATCTGGGTACTCTGCATCATCTGCAGCAACCCTGATGATGACGCTGCTGCTATACGCCTGTGAAGGGATTTTTCACCAAAATAATTCGAGTTACCCTCCGTTTCCTCGGATCGGACATGATTAATTTCTATGCCTCAGGCACTGTATGACGCGTACTGATTTTAACGTTTCTCTTCGATGATAATAAAACACAATACTAATACTAAAAATAATAATGACAAATATAAACTAATTATAATATTGTAAAGATGCAGGACAATTTTAAAGAATTAATATATATTTTTCAATTGAATATTACGTGCATAGTGAAGCGATAAACCAATAATGTCAAAGAACACTTGATGAATGGAAGAGGTGAGGGATAATCAGGTTGATCCAAGGAGAGGGGAGCGCTATCCTTTAAATGGAGAGCCCTTCTCGAGCACTAAGGCACCTTTCCACCTTTCCTCTTGAAGGGTGAAATAAAGTAAAGCCGGACTCGCGGGACAAGTGTCCATGAGCAGAGCTGACTAACACTTTGTAAAATTCCCTCAGCACTCAGCAAAGTCTCTACCGGAATGAGCAACCTGAGGGGACTCGATATGGTCACTGCAAGTAGTATTACGCCCAAAAGTGTTAGCGACATTGCTTTATGCTCGTTTCGGTGTACTCTTCTCTTGACTCGCGGCGAAATATCCTTCACTTTTATCTTGGCGCTCGGCGTTCAAAAAAAAAAAAAAAAGAGGATTGAAGATTTATATCAATTTGTGTTCTTTATTCAAGTTGACGACGATGTTTACCGTAAGTTTCTCACTTTTAATAGTTGATTGCACAAATAGCCTGCACATAGGAGAGGGGAGCTTACGACGACGTTTCGGTCTCTCCTGTGTGCGGTTATTTGTGTATTGTTCCAGATACGGTATTGTGCCTTTTTGTTCTTTAATAATCGAGTCTTTGTACTTGTTAAATACCAGTCGTTGGTGAAACGTTGTGACGCTATAGACTTCACTGCACTGTCAAATTTCCGAATATATAAATTTCAAAACATGGTCTGAATAAATTGCAAATAATTTCGAGCCGCAATATCTCCACCCATCCTTCGTTACTTACCGAAGATACAACACAGCTGAATGACATCCAGTCATTTCTCCTTGTGGAAAGCTGTGCACAGAGCGAAACTATGTTCCATTAAAACCTTGCTGTGTACTGTATCGACTCAGCTATTATTAATCGAATTGACGGGGATCTTAGTTTAAAAAAAAAATTAATCTTGTGTACAACTTTGTGCATTTTCTAATATATTTACTTTTATCAATGCTTCTACTTATCTACCTCTTCCCTCTACTCAGCAGCAAACAACTGCTATTAGAGACTTTTCATCAGTTGTTTCCAAAAGAATTAAAGACAATTTGTAGAACAATTATTATTACTATTATTAATGTCATGCAGCGTTTATGGTAGAAGCAATCGGATGCGATCCAAGGAATGGGAGACCAAGTCCTTTTCATTTAAGAATCCCTCATATGCACCATAGCACCACTTGAAGGAGATGCAGAAACCTTTATTCGAACGTTTCGCTCTGAGTAGAATTTTTTTTATCACATGGGAGTGAGATGTTAGCCTAGCGATAGCTTGTTCTGCAACGGGTGTCTTTTCATCACTATTATCGGCAGCCCGCCATTTGGATCCGGCGCATCCAAAAGACACAGGGAAACCAGTGCTCGAAATGGTCTCTGAAATCTTTATCACAGTTCCGTTCGAAAGGTGAAAAAAATGGTGGAAATGGGCCTGCCAACCTGCGAATCACTTGAGCGTTGAGAAAAACAAGCTGAGGGGCATGACCGTATCGAGGAAATCTGTGAAGTTGACTCGAAAACGAATTTCTAATTTGCACACACGCCTTCATAATGAGAAAGAGAGAGAGAGAGAGAGAGAGAGAGAGAGAGAGAGAGAGAGGCAGGGAGGGAGAGAGAGAAAGAGAGAGAAAGAGAGAGAGAGAGAGAGAGAGAGAGAGAGAGAGAGAGAGAGAGAGAGAGAGAGAGAGAGAGAGAGAGAGAGAGAGAGAGAGATAGAGAGAGAGATAGATAGATAGATAGATAGAGAGAGAGAGAGAGAGAGAGAGAGAGAGAGAGAGAGAGAGAATGCAAAGGTATTTTAAGAAGCCTAACCCTTACATTTAGATATAAAAAGAAATTATTCCCTTGCCCTCGTAATAATACCATGAACTTTCACTGCTTTCACTCTCATTTTCTGTGCTCTGACTACCGTTTCCAGTGCTTTACCATAGTGTTCACGGCTTTCACGCTTTTACCTGTTTTCAGCATCGTCTTTACTCCTCTCACCGTCTTCACTGTTCACACCACCCCTGCCATCACCACAATTGCTTTCACAGCTACTGCATTCATCACCACCTTCTCTGCTTTTGACACTAATGCTTTCCAATAAACCCTGCTTAAATGTACGAGATCTTACTCATTTTCTCTAAACGAGATATATGTATAGATGTATATTTGTGTCAAGCTAATCGTTGTGCATCTCTCAGCGCAAAGGACTGGTAGAGGCTGGAAACTCAGTGAATCGCAACAGAATATGCTACCAATTTGTAAAGGCTGAATCTTTTCTTTCCTGGCAGTGCTGGGGCTACGAGGTCACATCCAACGGGACTAAGAACGTTATGTTTTCTACACACTTCAAGGTGCCCTAGTTTACAGTACTGATAATTTTGTCAAAGGATGTTTTGACGTTCTCTACCCCATAACCTGTCGCTGACTTCACGGTGTTGACAATGTTGCCTGACAACTTTCTGATTTGTGTAAAGTAAAAGGGCACAAGTGCAACTAATGTGACATTTTACTGTGGCAACGTTTCGCTCTCCAATAAAATGTCACATTAGTTGCACTTGTGTCCTTTTACTTTACATATTGTCGGTAATTCTACCAACTTTATTACAACTTTCTGATTGTTACCCAAAAGCCTCGTGCCTTAGTTTATAGTGCCTGAAATGCTTCCTGACAACTCTCTCACTTTTTTTCGCAAAGAACCTAATGCCTAAGCTTACTATACTGTTAGTGATGTCTGATAACACGCTGACGATCTCTCTCCCGCAGCCTGGCGCCGGAGTTTGTGGTGCGTGGGCTGGAGGCTGGTATGGGCGTCACGTTGAAGGTACGAGCTACTAATGCACGCGGCCAGAGCGCCTCCGTCAACTTAGAGGCTGATATCATGAAGGTCGCAGAAAAAAGAATGGGTGAGTAGCCTTGATCCTAAGTTTGTTGATGCGAGTTTATACTCAACGATTTGTGTACGTGTGTGCATTGAGTGATTTGTATAGATGTTGGTTACTTACACTTTGTCTACGTATACACAACGATGTGTGTGTGTGTGTGTGTGTACTCATCTATTTGTAGTTGCAGGGGTCGACACAGTGTGTGTGTGTGCGTGTGTGTGTGTGTGTGTGTGTGTGTGTGTGTGTGTGTGTGTGTGTGTGTGTGTGTGTGTGTGTGTGTGTTTATACTCACGTATTTGTACTCACCTATTTGTGGTTGCAGGGGTCGAGTCATAGCTCCTGTGTGTGTGTGTGTGTGTGTGTGTGTGTGTGTTTTGCGCCTACGTGCGTGCGTGCGTGCGTCCGTGCGTTTTAGTAATGCGGGGTGAAGTTGTCAAATGTACAGTGGTATGCGAGGTTTAAGCTCTTCAAGATCAATAATCCTAGAGGTAACTCCAAACCATCTTTAAAAGTCATTACTTTACCTCCATTCATAGGAATTTCAATGTTTGCCACAGCAAAGCTGTTTTTCCTGCGAAACGTGTCACATCTCGTAAATTCCAGGCAGTTCATTATATTCCAGGCCGTTTATTACATTACAAGCAGTACATTTTCACGGTAGTTCATTATATTCGAGGCAGTTCATTACGTCCCAGTTCACTGCATTCGAGGCAGTTCTTTATACTGTAGACTGCTCATAATATTCCACAGTGTTCATTACATTCCACTTCCCTACATTCCGGTCAGTGCATTATATTCCAGGCATTTCAGTATATTCCAGACGGTTCACTAAATTCCAATCCGTTCATATTCCAGTTTATCATCCAAACAATTCGTTATGTTTCATAGTTCAAAATATTCCAGATAGTTCATTATATTCCAAGCGTTATATAATTGTCCAGAACCTTCATTATATTCGACAGTTCACTATATTGCAGAGAGTTCACTATATTCCAGAAAGCTCATTATATTCGGTAGTTCACTGTATTACAGAGAGTTGACTATCTACTAGAGAGTTGTCTATCTTCCAGAATGTTGACTATCTTCCAGAGAGTTGACTATCTTCCAGAGAGTTGACTGTCTCCCAGAGATTTGGCTATCTTCCAGAGAGTTGACTATCTTCCAGAGAGTTCGCTATCTTCCAGAGAGTTGACTGCCTTCCAGAGATTTGGCTATCTTCCAGAGAGTTGACTATCTTCCAGAGAGTTCGCTATCTTCCAGAGAGTTGACTGCCTTCCAGAGATTTGACTATCTTCCAGAGAGTTGACTATCTTCCAGGGAGTTGACTATCTTCCAGAGAGATGACTATCTTCCAGAGAGTTGACTATCTTCCAGAGAGTTCATAATATTCCAGAGAATTCATTATAAGTTCTGAGGAAGAAAGTTGACATCGCTTGCCAACTACTGTCTTTTTTCCTGTCTGGTCAATTGTGGAGAAGTTTCTCTGCATATTAATGAAAATTGTCCTCAGGATGTCAGCCATTTAGAAGTTCTGTCTAAAAAATCTTTTGGTAAATCGCTCCTGTCTAGAGTAGTTAAAATAATTGTTTAAATGTTGGTCGGAAGTGAAAACAAAAAGTTTCACTCATTGGAAAGAACACTTTTCAAGCTTTGCCAATTTCTGTGTGTCGGCAGAATAAAAATGAAGTTAAAAATTTTCTGTGGTGTGTGTGTGTGTGTGTGTGTGTGTGTGTGTGTGTGTGTGTGTGTGTGTGTGTGTGTATGTGTGTGAATGTATGAATGAATGTATGTGTGAATGTGTGAATGTATGTATGTTTAAGTTTATGGGAGGAACGAAGGCTTTCAAACGTGACTTACGAAAAAACAGTCTACCTGGAGGGTGTTCCGGGGGTCATAATCTGCATATTACTGTCCAGCATCTCCTTCAAGGTTATTCCTCTGGCTTTTACGTGTTTCTTGCAGGCCCTCCTGAGGAAGTGTTCGTGCCTCCGGTGGTGGGCGCCGTAGTGGGCGGTGTGGGCGCCGTGCTGGTGCTGGTGGTAGCAGGGCTGATCCTTACACATTACGCCCACAGAGCACGCCCGCAGAACCACACTCCGAAAACCGAGTCGCCGCCCACCCTCACTAATGTGTACGTGGGCGGCGGCAGCGGGGAAGAGACTCATACCTTGAGCAAGTCTGGCAATCCCGACGTTGTTAGAGGAACAGGTGAGAGGTTCAGCGGCCCATAGAGGTCTAGAAGCCCTGGTGAGAGGCTAAGGGCCCCGGTGAGGGAAATGGGTCTAGGAG
>NC_091313.1:16385747-16418247 GCF_038502225.1 Cherax quadricarinatus
TTTCATAGGACTGATAAATTACTTAGGTGGGCTGAACTGGAATGACCTGTCTAAGGGTCAGGTAGGTGGTGATGGTTGCCGATATGACGCTTTCCAGGGCATAGTTCTAGCTGCTCAGTCAAATTATGTTCCAAATAGGGAAATCAGATCAAACAAAAATGATCCTAAATGGATGAGCAATAGATTAAAATATCTGACTGGTCAAAAGAGAGGCATATATAGGCAAATCAAAAGAGGAGAGGGGCAATTAAGAAATCGATATATTCAGTTAAAGAGAGAAATAGAAAAGGGAATTAGGAAAGCAAAAAAGAGATTATGAGGTTAAAGTTGCAAGAGAATCGAAAACTAACCCAAAAGGATTCTTTCAGGTATACAGAAGTAAGATCAGGGACAAGATAGGCCCACTCAAAAGTTCCGAGGGTCAGCTCATTGACAGTGATAGGGAAATGTGAAGAATTTTTAACACATACATCCTCTCAGTTTTTACACAGGAGGATACCAGCGATATTCCAGAAATGATAAATTATGTAGAACAGGACGATAATAAACTGTGCACGATTAGGGTCACAAGTGACATGGTCCTTAGGCAAATAGATTAATTAAAACCTAACAAATCCCCAGGCCCTGATGAACTGTATGCAAGGGTTCTAAAGGAATGTAAAGAGGAGCTTAGCAAACCTTTGGCTAATCTTTTTAACATATCACTACAAACTGGCATGGTGCCAGATAAGTGGAAAATGGTAAATGTGATACCTATTTTCAAAACAGGTGACAGGTCCTTAGCTTCGAACTATAGACCAATAAGCCTAACCTCCATAGTGGGAAAATTTATGGAATCAATAATTGCCGAGGCAGTTCTTAGCCACCTTGAAAAGCATAAATTAATCAACGAATCTCAGCATGGTTTTACAAAGGGGCGTTCCTGCCTTACGAATTTATTAACTTTTTTCACTAAGGTATTTGAGGAGGTAGATCATGGTAATGAATATGATATTGTGTATATGGACTTCAGTAAGGCTTTTGACAGGGTCCCACATCTGAGACTATTGAGGAAAATTAAGGCACATGGAATAGGAGGAGAATTTTTTTCCTGGATAGAGGCATGGTTGACAAATAGGCAGCAGAGAGTTTGCATAAATGGGGAGAAATCAGAGTTGGGAAGCGTCGCTAGCGGTGTTCCACAGGGGTCAGTGTTGGGCCCCCTGCTGTTCACAATCTACATAAACGACATTGATGAGGGCATAAAGAGCGACATCAGCAAGTTTGCCGATGACACCAAAATAGGCCGTCGAATTCATTCTGACGAGGACATTAGAGCACTCCAGGAAGATTTGAATAGACTGATGCAGTCAGTGGTCGGAGAAGTGGCAGATGCAGTTTAATATAGACAAATGCAAAGTTCTAAATGTTGGACAGGACAATAACCATGCCACATATAAACTAAATAATGTAGATCTTAATATTACGGATTGCGAAAAAGATTTAGGAGTTCTGGTTAGCAGTAATCTGAAACCAAGACAACAGTGCATAAGTGTTAGCAATAAAGCTAATAGAATCCTTGACTTCATATCAAGAAGCATAAATAATAGAAGTCCTCAGGTTGTTCTTCAACTCTATACATCCTTGGTTAGGCCTCATTTAGATTATGCTGCACAGTTTTGGTCACCGTATTACAGAATGGATACAAATGCTCTGGAAAATGTACAAAGGAGGATGACAAAGTTGATCCCATGTATCAGAAGCCTTCCCTATGAGGATAGACTAAGGGCCCTGAATCTGCACTTTCTAGAAAGACGTAGAATTAGGGGGGATATGATTGAGGTGTATAAATGGAAGGCAGGAATAAATAAAGGGGATGTAAATAGTGTGCTGAAAATATCTAGCCTAGACAGGACTCGCAGCAATGGTTTTAAGTTGGAAAAATTCAGATTCAGGAAGGATATAGGAAAGTACTGGTTTGGTAGTAGAGTTGTTGATGAGTGGAACAAACTCCCAACTACAGTTATAGAGGCCAGAACGTTGTGTAGCTTTAAAAATAGGTTGGATAAATACATGAGTGGATGTGGGTGGGTGTGAGTTGGACCTGATAGCTTGTGCTACCAGGTCGGTTGCCGTGTTCCTCCCTTAAGTCAATGTGACATGACCTGACTAGGTTGGGTGCATTGGCTTAAGCCGGTAGGAGATTTGGACCTGCCTCGCATGGGCCAGTAGGCCTGCTGCAGTGTTCCTTCATTCTTATGTTCTTACATTGGTCCCGTACCTCTTCATCTTGCACAAATAACCAGCAGATAGAAGAGAGGACCTTACGACGACGTTTCGGTCCGACTTGGACCATTTGCAAAGTCAGTGTGACTTTGTAAATGGTCCAAGTCAGGCAGAAACCTCGTCGTACGCTCCTCTCTTCTATGTGCGGGTTATTTGTGTGTCGTTCCAGTTACGGCACTGTACCTTTTTTTGTTATTTCTCTTTATCTTGCCCCTCGCACAGTTCTTTATGCACGGACACATCTATGCAGAACATTTTATTCACTTAGCTAAAACCAAAAAATAAACCAGAATAATGTCGTAAAACCACCGTATTAGACCTCAGTATTAAAAGCTGGCATAGTATCAAGATTAATAGGTAGTATTAATAGTTAGTAACGCTCTTTTCTGTCATGTTAGAGATCACAGTTATCCTATTCACTGGTTCTCTGCTAAAACTGTTTACCCTTCTTCTACGCTGTCTTGCTGAAGCATCCCTTATGGACGACTTTCCTAAAATGAATCTTAGTCCTGGCTTTGTGCCTGTAGATGCCTTCCTTCATGCATAATTGTATAAAACAACGGAGATTCAGTCTTCGTTTCGGAGCTTGCCCTTATTTCCCGACCTCCATAGTGGGTGCTGCGAGCCCTCCCTGGGGCGAGTGTTCTTAGGCCTGGTCATGGACCGGTCCGCGGGGACTTTGACCCCCGAAACGCCCTTCAGGTGCATATACCCTACTCCGCCAGGTGGTAAACTAAGTGACCTAAAGCATTTGTGTATTATTACATCAGTACGAGAAGTTCTAAACCCGTAGGAGTCATACAGGGCCTGGAGGAATGGGAAACATCATTAAGGAAACACACGTCCAATTTCTTGGATTAATGAACGCTTACCAGCGTCAAGGAAACTCTCCTGAGGGAAATGTCTGCTTAGCTTATCAGTTACGTCTTGAAAAAAAATTATCAGTAAACAAAATATTTTACAGGTGGAAAGTTTGACAAATTTCATCATCAGACTATCCAAAAGCAGTCCAATTTTGTGTCCTCTAAATTTTTGCGGAGAGAGGCATGCTGCAGAAAAAGTGTGATTATCCCACTGCTATCCCGAGTCCGGGTACATTTATACGTTCCTGAAATGGAAGCCACGGTTATTGGGGATCGGAGACACCTTTGTCGGTTGCGTCAAACATAATTTACCTATTACAGATGAACTGACTGTCAATAAATTACTGAGAACCTAATCTGAAAATGATCTTGTAATTAATATTTAGTCTTGTTCTATGCGTATATTTGCATAATAGTCTGTTTGAAAACTAAATATACTTACTAGAAATAATAAAAATTACGGAAATGTATTATTGTGAATGATCTCTGTTGATTACTTCATGAATTACAATGTAAAGGCTTGACTCACCATCTGCTAAATGCGGAATTGTCTCTGACCATCCGAGTTGCTGGTGATCGCCAAGAGAAATCCCAAGTATACTTCCGAGTTCACAGGAACATTGTCAGTGGATGACCCACATCACTACAGCAGACTACGTATTAGTAATTAAACAACTGTAGGTCAACGAGCAAACATAAAAACTCATTAACCTTCGCTTCAAAATAACAGGGTATTCATCAGTTTTAGCGTGCTGTACTCATCACTCTGAACCGGAAACTTGTTTGTTGAATATTGCGCTAGATATAAACAGAGTAATCATGATAATGGAAGAGCAGCGGACACGTATATGGGAAACATATATTGCAGACTACCTCATTGCTCACAATGAAGTTACCTGTAGAGGACGGACTACATGTTGGCCACTTCTATTCATTATTTCCATGAAACAAGAATGATATAGCGAAAGGGCTCTCTCCCAGCCATCCACTTTATTCGTCACAATGTCGAGCTGAATCTAGTTAAAAATTATGCAATATAATGTGTTGCACTGTCGTGGTAGTTATTTTCGAGGATTTCGAAATAGACAAACTCGCAAAGAGGTATTAAAAGATATACACCAGTTGCTAGAAAACATACTGAGCAGAACAACTTTGTATTCGAACTACGTATCGATCTGTTTCAAGCTTGTTCTGATTTTTTTTTTGACTGTTGTGGGTAGTATACCATGTAGATTCACGGACCTGAACAAGGAATAACAAAGCATGATGTACTGTACACAGTGAGTGCAGCAGTTGTGAACGAGAAACAAATAGCTGTACCGAGACAATAGCAAGTAGTGATCAAAGAATTTTATTAGCTTTCTGGAAAATAGAGAAGACACCCGGGAGACCATGGCAACATATTGCATCCTGAGGTGGGTATACGCAGTCCAGCTCTGAGACAACTTCTAAGAGAAAGTTGCGCTAAGTGACTTAGAATAAATTATGTTGAATTATCCTTTATATTACTACAATTGAAATATATTTTAGTGCTCATTCAGGGTTAAAAAAAAATCGACAAATGACATATCTTAGACATATACTTCACGACTCTCTCTCACATAAAATATAAAACTAAGCAGTTTTTTGGTCCATCGCGCACGATTATCAAATGCTAGAATAACCGAAACATCAAATTTTCATCTCTAATTTATGGCTAGTTGTGATTTATTTCATCTAGAAAATTCTGAGACATTCTTTTTAAAAACTATAACTGGCATTTTTCATAGTCTAAGTTTCTCTCAGTACTGGGACCAAATCAATATTTTGTTCCTCCCTTGAATGGGTCTGGAATCACTACCACATACAAATTGGGACAGAAGAAGCAGCTTCTTAATTATGTATCAGATGAGTTTTTACAATCACACTATTGTAATACTATTAATCTGCGCTCTGGAACTTAGCTTTAATATCACCTGTAATCTGGATTCTCAGAAGGATTTGCACTCTGGATGATGGTTACTAGACCAACAAGGCAATCTAACCACGGTAAGGGCGGGGATTGAACACGCGCCAAGTGAGTCGTAAAACTCCAGGCCAGAGCATAAATGAGCTGAGGTACGTAACAATTCTTAGCTTGTAAATAAGGTATTATATCATAGCCTACCACTGTAACATTATCGTGTAAATATAAAAAAAAGTACGGTTCTGTTTCGTTGTGTTGACTTGAATCTGTTACACCGGCCCGGACACAGAACTTCACTCGTTCTGTGATTCTGGCAGTGATTGTGGCTTTAGGGACCTTAAGGTTCCGCCCTCACACAGCGCAGGACGTGTTTGTTAATCCACAGTCGTTTTGCTAAAAATAACCTAGAACTCACCACTAGAAGCTTTCATACTTCATATATTTTATGTTTAGCCTTTTTAACATACATAAATATAAAATGACTTACATTGATTAAAATATTAATACATATATATATATATATATATATATATATATATATATATATATATATATATATATATATATATATATATATATATATATATATATAATATATATATATATATATATATATATATATATATATATAAATATATATATATATATATATATATATATATATATATATATATATATATATATATATATATATATATATTATATATATATATTTTTTTCTTTTTTTTTTTCAACAAGTCGGTCGTCTCCCACTGAGGCAGGGTGACCCAAAAAAGAAAGAAAATCCCCAAAAAGAAAATACATTCATCATATATATATATATATATATATATATATATATATATATATATATATATATATATATATATATATATCTATATATGTCTCATAAACACGCTAGATAACAGGGATATCTTGCTACTCCTACTTACACTTTGGTCACACTTCACAGACACGCACATGCATATATATATACACACATCTAGGTTTTTCTCCTTTTTCTAAATAGCTCTTGTTCTTCTTTATTTCTTCTATTGTCCATGGGGAAGTGGAAAAGAATCTTTCCTCCGTAAGCCATGCTTGTCGTATGAGGCGACTAAAATGCCGGGAGCAATGGGCTAGTAACCCCTTCTCCTGTAGACATTTACTAAAAAAGAGAAGAAGAAAAACTTTATAAAACTGGGATGCTTAAATGTGCGTGGATGTAGTGCGGATGACAAGAAACAGATGATTGCTGATGTTATGAATGAAAAGAAGTTGGATGTCCTGGCCCTAAGCGAAACAAAGCTGAAGGGGGTAGGGGAGTTTCAGTGGGGGGAAATAAATGGGATTAAATCTGGAGTATCTGAGAGAGTTAGAGCAAAGGAAGGGGTAGCAGTAATGTTGAATGATCAGTTATGGAAGGAGAAAAGAGAATATGAATGTGTAAATTCAAGAATTATGTGGATTAAAGTATAGGTTGGATGTGAGAAGTGGGTCATAATAAGCGTGTATGTACCTGGAGAAGAAAGGAATGCAGAGGAGAGAGAGAGGTTTTGGGAGATGTTAAGTGAATGTATAGGAGCCTTTGAACCAAGTGAGAGAGTAATTGTGGTAGGGGACATGAATGCTAAAGTAGGAGAAACTTTTAGAGAGGGTGTGGTAGGTAAGTTTGGGGTGCCAGGTGTAAATGATAATGAGAGCCCTTTGATTGAACTTTGTATAGAAAGGGGTTTAGTTATAGGTAATACATATTTTAAGAAAAAGAGGATAAATAAGTATACAAGATATGATGTAGGGCGAAATGACAGAAGTTTGTTGGATTATGTATTGGTAGATAAAAGACTGTTGAATAGACTTCAGGATGTACATGTTTATAGAGGGGCCACAGATATATCAGATCACTTTCTAGTTGTAGCTACACTGAGAGTAAAAGGTAGATGGGATACAAGGAGAATAGAAGCATCAGGGAAGAGAGAGGTGAAGGTTTATAAACTATAAAAGGAGGCAGTTAGGGTAAGATATAAACAGCTATTGGAGGATAGATGGGCTAATGAGAGCATAGGCAATGGGGTCGAAGAGGTATGGGGTAGGTTTAAAAATGTAGTGTTAGAGTGTTCAGCAGAAGTTTGTGGTTACAGGAAAGTGGGTGCAGGAGGGAAGAGGAGCGATTGGTGGAATGATGATGTAAAGAGAGTAGTAAGGGAGAAAAAGTTAGCATATGAGAAGTTTTTACAAAGTAGAAGTGATGCAAGGAGAGAAGAGTATATGGAGAAAAAGAGAGAGGTTAAGAGAGTGGTGACGCAATGTAAAAAGAGAGCAAATGAGAGAGTGGGTGAGATGTTATCAACAAATTTTGTTGAAAATAAGAAAAAGTTTTGGAGTGAGATTAACAAGTTAAGAAAGCCTAGAGAACAAATGGATTTGTCAGATAAAAATAGGAGAGGAGAGTTATTAAATGGAGAGTTAGAGGTATTGGGAAGATGGAGGGAATATTTTGAGGAATTGTTAAATGTTGATGAAGATAGGGAAGCTGTGATTTCGTGTATAGGACAAGGAGGAATAACATCTTGTAGGAGTGAGGAAGAGCCAGTTGCGAGTGTGGGGAAAGTTTGTGAGGCAGTAGGTAAAATGAAAGGGGGTAAGGCAGCCGGGATTGATGGGATAAAGATAGAAATGTTAAAAGCAGGTGGGGATATAGTTTTGGAGTGGTTGGTGCAATTATTTAATAAATGTATGGAAGAGGGTAAGGTACCTAGAGATTGGCAGAGAGCATGCATAGTTCCTTTGTATAAAGGCAAAGGGGATAAAAGAGAGTGCAAAAATTATAGGGGGATAAGTCTGCTGAGTATACCTGGTAAAGTGTATGGTAGAGTTATTATTGAAAGAATTAAGAGTAAGACGGAGAATAGGATAGCAGATGAACAAGGAGGCTTTAGGAAAGGTAGGGGGTGTGTGGACCAGGTGTTTACAGTGAAACATATAAGTGAACAGTATTTAGATAAGGCTAAAGAGGTCTTTGTGGCATTTATGGATTTGGGAAAGGCGTATGACAGGGTGGATACGGGAGCAATGTGGCAGATGTTGCAAGTGTATGGTGTAGGAGGTAGGTTACTGAAAGCAGTGAAGAGTTTTTACGAGGATAGTGAGGCTCAGGTTAGAGTATGTAGGAAAGAGGGAAATTATTTCCCAGTAAAAGTAGGCCTTAGACAAGGATGTGTGATGTCACCGTGGTTGTTTAATATATTTATCGATGGGGTTGTAAGAGAAGTAAATGCGAGGGTCTTGGCAAGAGGCGTGGAGTTAAAAGATAAAGAATCACACACAAAGTGGGAGTTGTCACAGCTGCTCTTTGCTGATGACACTGTGCTCTTGGGAGATTCTGAAGAGAAGTTGCAGAGATTGGTGGATGAATTTGGTAGGGTGTGCAAAAGAAGAAAATTAAAGGTGAATACAGGAAAGAGTAAGGTTATGAGGATAACAAAAAGATTAGGTGATGAAAGATTGAATATCAGATTGGAGGGAGAGAGTATGGAGGAGGTGAATGTATTCAGATATTTGGGAGTGGACGTGTCAGCGGATGGGTCTATGGAAGATGAGGTGAATCATAGAATTGATGAGGGGAAAAGAGTGAGTGGTGCACTTAGGAGTCTGTGGAGACAAAGAACTTTGTCCTTGGAGGCAAAGAGGGGAATGTATGAGAGTATAGTTTTACCAACGCTCTTATATGGGTGTGAAGCATGGGTGATGAATGTTGAGGCGAGGAGAAGGCTGGAGGCAGTGGAGATGTCATGTCTGAGGACAATGTGTGGTGTGAATATAATGCAGAGAATTCGTAGTTTGGAAGTTAGGAGGAGGTGCAGGATTACCAAAACTGTTGTCCAGAGGGCTGAGGAAGGGTTGTTGAGGTAGTTCGGACATGTAGAGAGAATGGAACGAAACAGAATGACTTCAATAGTGTATCAGTCTGTAGTGGAAGGAAGGCGGGGTAGGGGTCGGCCTAGGAAAGGTTGGAGAGAGGGGGTAAAGGAGGTTTTGTGTGCGAGGGGCTTGGACTTCCAGCAGGCATGCGTGAGCGTGTTTGATAGGAGTGAATGGAGACAAATGGTTTTTAATACTTGACGTGCTGTTGGAGTGTGAGCAAAGTAACATTTATGAAGGGGTTCAGGGAAACCGGCAGGCCGGACTTGAGTCCTGGAGATGGGAAGTACAGTGCCTGCACTCTGAAGGAGGGGTGTTAATGTTGCAGTTTAAAAACTGTAGTGTAAAGCACCCTTCTGGCAAGACAGTGATGGAGTGAATGATGGTGAAAGTTTTTCTTTTTCGGGCCACCCTGCCTTGGTGGGAATCGGCCAGTGTGATAATAAAAAATATATATATATATATATATATATATATATATATATATATATATATATATGTGTGTGTGTGTGTGTGTGTGTGTGTGTGTGTGTGTGTGTGTGTGTGTGTGTGTGTGTGTGTGTGTGTGTGTGTACTCACCTAGTTGTACTCACCTAGTTGAGGTTGCAGGGGTCGAGTCCAAGCTCTTGGCCCTGCCTCTTCACTGGTGGATACTAGGTCACTCTCCCTGAACCGTAAGCTTTTTCATACCTCTGCTTAAAGCTATGTATGGATCCTGCCTCCACTACATCGCGTCCCAAACTATTCCACTTCCTGACTACTCTGTGGCTGAAGAAATACTTCCTAACATCCCTGTGATTCATCTGTGTCTTCAACTTCCAACTGTGTCACCTTGTTGCTGTGTCCCATCTCTGGAACATCCTGTCTTTGTCCACCTTGTCAATTCCTCTCAGTATTTTGTATGTCGTTATCATGTCCCCCCTATCTCTCCTCTCCTCCAGTGTCGTCAGGTTGATTTCGTGTGTGTGTGTGTGTGTGTGTGTGTGTGTGTGTGTGTGTGTACTCACCTATTTGTACTCAACTATTCGTGGTTGCAGGGTCGAGTCCTAGCTCCTGGCCCCGCCTCTTCACCGGTTGCTACTGGGTCCTCTCTCTCCCCGCTCCATGAGCTTTATCATACCTCGTCTTAAAACTATGTATGGTTCCTGCCTCCACTACATCACTTTCTAGGCTATTCTAATGCCTGACAACTCTATGACTGAAGAAATACTTCCTAATATCTCTCTGACTCATCTGTGTCTTCAACTTCCAATTGTGACCTCTTGTTTCTGTGTCCCCTCCCTGGAACATCCTGTCTTCGTCCACCTTGCCTATTCCGCGCAGTATTTTATATGTCGTTATCATGTCTCCCCTGACCCTCCTGTCCTCTAGTGTCGTCAGGCCGATTTCCCTTAACCTTTCTTCATAAGGCATTCCCCTTAGCTCTGGAACTAACCTTGTCGCAAACCTTTGCACTTTCTCTAGTTTCTTGACGTGCTTTATCAAGTGCGGGTTCCAAACAGGTGCTGCATACTCCAGTATGGGCCTGACGTACACGGTGTACAGTGTCTTGAACGATTCCTTATTAAGGTATCGGAACGCTGTTCTCAGGTTTGCCAGGCGCCCATATGCTGCAGCAGTTACCTGGTTGACGTGTGCTTCCGGAGACATGTTCGGTGTTATACTCACTCCAAGATCTTTCTCCTTGTGCGAAGTTTGCAGTCTTTGTGTGTGTGTGTGTGTGTGTGTGTGTGTGTGTGTGTGTGTGTGTGTGTGTGTGTGTGTGTGAGTGTGTGCTCACCTATTTGCTCACCTATTTGTGGTTGCAGGGGTCGAGTCCTAGCTCCTGGCCCCGCCTCTTCACCGGTTGCTACTAGGCCCTCTCTCTCCCCGCTCCATGAGCTTTATCAAAACTCGTCTTAAAACTGTGTATGGTTCCTGCCTCCACTACGTCATTTTCTAGGCTATTCCACTGCCTTACAACTCTATGACTGAAGAAATACTTCCTACTATCTCTCTGACTCATTTGTGTCTTCAACTTCCAATTGTGGCCTCTTGTTTCTGTGTCCCCTCCCTGGAACATCCTGTCCTTGTCCACCTTGTCTATTCCACGCAGTATTTTATATGTCGTTATCATGTCTCCCCTGACCCTCCTGTCCTCCAGTGTCGTCAGGCCGATTTCCCTTAATCTTTCTTCATAGGACATTCCCCTTAGCTCTGGAACTAACCTTGTCGCAAACCTTTGTACTTTCTCTAGTTTCTTGACGTGCTTTATCAAGTGCGGGTTCCAAACAGGTGCTGCATACTCCAGTATGGGCCTGACATACACGGTGTACAGTGTCTTGAATGATTCCTTACTAAGGTATCGGAATGCTGTTCTCAGGTTTGCCAGGCGCCCATATGCTGCAGCAGTTATCTGATTGATGTGTGCTTCCGGAGACATGCTCGGTGTTATACTCACCCCAAGATCTTTCTCCTTGAGTGAGGTTTGCAGTCTTTGGCCACCTAGCCTATACTCTGTCTGTGGTCTTCTGTGCCCTTCCCCTATCTTCATGACTTTGCATTTGGCAGGATTAAATTCGAGAAGCCATTTGCTGGACCAGGTGTCCAGTCTGTCCAGGTCTCTTTGAAGTCCTGCCTGGTCCTCATCAGATTTAATTCTCCTCATTAACTTCACATCATCTGCTAACAGGGACACTTCTGAGTCTAACCCTTCCGTCATGTCGTTCACATATACCAAAAATAGCACTTGTCCTAGGACCGACCCCTGTGGGACCCCGCTCGTCACAGGTGCCCACTGTGATACATCATTACGTACCATGACTCGTTGTTGCCTCCCTGTCAGGTATTCTCTGATCCATTGCAGTGCCCTTCCTGTTATATGCGCCTGATGCTCTAGCTTCTGCACTAATCTCTTGTGAGGAACTGTGTCAAAGGCCTTCTTGCAGTCCAAGAAGATGCAATCAACCCACCCCTCTCTCTCTTGTCTTACTTCTGTTATTTTATCATAAAACTCCAGAAGGTTTGTGACACAGGATTTGCCTTCCGTGAATCCGTGCTGGTTGGCATTTATACTCCTGTTCCGTTCCAGGTGCTCCACCACTCTCCTCCTGATAATCTTCTCCATAATTTTGCATACTATACACGTCAATGACACAGGTCTATAGTTTAGTGCCTCTTTTCTGTCTCCTTTTTTGAAAATGGGAACTACATTTGCCGTCTTCCATACCTCAGTTAGTTGCCCAGTTTCCAGGGATGTGTTGAAGATTGTGGTAAGTGGCACGCACAACATATCTGCTCCCTCTCTAAGGACCCACGGAGAGATGTTGTCCGGTCCCATTGCCTTTGAGGTATCGATGTCCCTTAGCAGTTTCTTCACCTCCTACTCATCTGTATGTATGTCGTCCAACACTTGTTGGTGTATTCCTTGCTGGTGTCCCCATCTGGTCTGTCCACCCAGAGTCCTTCCTGTCTCTACTGTAAATACTTCCTTAAATCTCCTGTTGAGCTCCTCACATACCTCTTGATCGTTTCTTGTGAGTTCTCCACCTTCTTTCCTCAGCCTTATCACCTGGTCCTTGACTGTTGTCTTCCTCCTAATGTGGCTATACAGCAGTTTCGGGTCAGATTTGACTTTCGATGCTATGTCGTTTTCATACTGTCGCTGGGCCTCCCTCCTTATCTGCGCATACTCGTTTCTGGCTCTTCTACTAATCTCCTTGTTTTCCTGGGTCCTATGCCTCCTGTACCTTTTCCATTCTCTGTTGCACTTAGTTTTTGCCTCCCTACACCTTCGGGTAAACCAAGGACTCGTTTTGGTCTTCCTATTATTTCTGTTTCCCTTGGGAACAAAACTTTCCTCTGCCTCCTTGCACTTTGTTGCCACATATTCCATCATCTCGTTTACTGATTTTCCTACCATTTCTCTGTCCCACTGAACCTCCTGCAGGAAGTTTCTCATACCTGTGTAGTCCCCCCTTTTATAGTTTGGCCTGTCCCCTTCAGTTCCTGTTACCTTCTCCACTTGTAACTCTACTATATAGTCAAAACTCAGAACCACATGATCGCTAGCTCCAAGGGGCCTCTCGTAAGTGATGTCCTCAATGTCTGAACTGCTCAGGGTGAACACAAGATCCAGTCTTGCTGGCTCATCCTCCCCTCTCTCTCTGGTTGTGTCCCTGACATGTTGATGCATGAGGTTTTCAAGTACCACATCCATCATCTTGGCTCTCCATGTTTCGGGACCCCCATGTGGTTCCAGGTTTTCCCAGTCGATCTCCCTGTGGTTGAAATCGCCCATTACCAGTAACTTTGCTCTGCTCGAGTGAGCTCTTCTTGCCACCTCAGCCAGTGTGTCCACCATCACCCTGTTGTTTTCTTCGTACTCCTCTCTTGGCCTCCTGCAGTTCTGTGGTGGGTTATACATCACTCCAATGACTACTTTATGTTCTCCGGACTGAATTGTACCTACAATGTAGTCTCTTTCTCCAATCATGTCCATGCCTTCCATTTCCTCAAATCCCCATTGGTGTTTTATGAGCAGTGTGTGTGTGTGTGTGTGTGTGTCTGTCTGTCTGTCTGTCTGTCTGCCTCATGGTGAATAAGTAAAACTTGCGATTTTGGCTTAAATAACAATGCTCTTCTTGCCGAATAAGGCAAGCAAAAATTCGTGTATACAGTAACTTCGCAAAAATTATTCTGAGCTTAACGAAAAAATATATTTCATCGTGTTTGTTTATTAAATTATTGTAAACTTATCTAAAATATATTTAGGTGGATTAGGTTAAATTAAAATGCGCTTGTTATAATAAGGTTAGGTAATTTTTTTAAGGCTGTTTTGGAAAGAAATTAAATTTTACATTACCTTAAATAAGAAAATATATCTTTAAAAGTAAGAGAAAATTTTAGAAAAGTTAACTTTAAATGAATTCTTGCTAATTGATCAATTTTACCTATTCGGCACTATATTTATAAATATATATGTGTATATATATATATACATATATATATATATATATATATATATATATATATATATATATATATATATATATATATATATATATATATATATATATATATATATATATATATATATATGTATATATATATATATATACATATATATATATATATATATATATATATATATATATATATATATATATATATATATATATATATATATATATATATATATATATATATATATATATATATATATATATATATTTTTATATATATATAACGAAGCGTTGGAGCCAGAGTGGTTGGTGCACTATGACTACCTCACGCCTGACAAGTAGGGCTTATAAAGGTACCTTTATGCTTGTGAAGGGCTATTGATCAGGTACTCCCCCTTCCTTGATGCCTGTGAGGCAGGCTTCAGGGTCCCTTTATCACTGAGAGGCTTCAAGGTCCCTTTATCACTGGGAGGCTTCAGGGTCCCTTTATCACTGGGAGGCTTCAGGGCCCCTTTATCACTGGGAGGCTTCAGAGTCCCTTTATCACTGAGAGGCTTCAGGGTCCCTTTATCACTGAGAGGCTTCAGGGTCCCTTTATCACTGAGAGGCTTCAGGGTCCCTTTATCACTGGGAGGCTTCAGAGTCCCTGTATCACTGGCAGGCTTCAAGGTCCTTGTGTCACTGGGAGGCTTCAGGTTCCCTTTGTCACTGGGAGGCTTCAGGTTCCCTTTGTCACTGGGAGGCTTCAGGATCCCAGTGCCACTAGGAGGCTTCAGAGTCCCCGTGTCACTGGGAGGTTTCAGGGTCCCTGTGTCACTCGGAGGTTTCAGGGTCCCTGTGTGACTGGGAGGTTTCAGGTTCCTTGTATCACTGGGAGGTTTCAGGGTCCCTGTGTCACTCGGAGGTTTCAGGGTCCCTGTATGACTGGGAGGCTTCAGGTTCCTTGTATCACTGGGAGGTTTCAGGGTCCCTGTGTCACTGGGAGGCTTCAAGGTCCCTGTATCACTGGGAGGCTTCAAGGTCCTTGTGTTACTGGGAGGCTTCAGGGCCCCTGTGTCACTGGGAGGCTTCAGGTTCCCTTTGTCACTGGGAAGCTTCAGGATCCCAGTGCCACTAGGAGGCTTCAGAGTCCCGGTGTCACTGGGAGGTTTCAGGGTCCCTGTGTCACTCGGAGGTTTCAGGGTCCCTGTGTGACTGGGAGGCTTCAGGTTCCTTGTATCACTGGAAGGCTTCAGGATCCATGTGTCACTGGGAGGCTTCAGGACCCCTGTGTCACTGGGAGGCTTCAGGTTCCCTTTGTCACTGGGAGGCTTCAGGATCCCAGTGCCACTAGGAGGCTTCAGAGTCCCCGTGTCACTGGGAGGTTTCAGGGTCCCTGTGTCACTCGGAGGTTTCAGGGTCCCTGTGTGACTGGGAGGCTTCAGGTTCCTTGTGTCACTGGGAGGCTTCAGGGTCCATGTGTCAGTGGGAGGCTTCAGGGTCCCTGTGTCACTGGGAGCCTTCAGGGTCCCTGTGTCACTGGGAGGCTTCAGGGTCCCTGTGTCACTGGGAGGCTTCAGGGTCCCTGTGTCACTGGGAGGCTTCAGGGTCCCTGTGTCACTGGGAGCCTTCAGGGTCCCTGTGTCACTGGGAGGCTTCAGGGTCCCTGTGTCACTGGGAGGCTTCAGGGTCCCTGTGTCACTGGGAGGCTTCAGGGTCCCTGTGTCACTGGGAGGCTTCAGGGTCCCTGTGTCACTGGGAGGCTTCAGGGTCCCTGTGTCACTGGAAGGCTTCAGGGTCCCTGTGTCACTGGGAGGCTTCAGGGTCTCTGTTTCACTGGGAGGCTTCAGGGCTTCTTGATCAAAGGAACCTGTGCTACCCCCTAACTTGACTTCGATCATGCCTGAATACTCAACATTTTCCATGAGGAATCGCTAAATCTTATGGGTTGAACTATTTTCAATAATAATAATAATAACAAAGCTGATATTTTAAGTAATAGCATTCTAAACTGCCTATAAATAATTCACGCAAAATAATTATTTTCTACAGCTTATTAATGCTGTACTTATTAAAACACCCACACACACACACACACACACACACACACACACACACACACACACACACACACACACACACACACACACACACACACACACACACACACACACACACACACACACACACACACACATACTTTATATTTTTATTTTCTCTGTAGGTGAGGAGGAGGTGAACGTAGAAGAGTCTATGGGTGCGGGAACGCCGAGGTGCGTGGAGGCTGTGGCAATACTGCAAGGAAACAGTGTCTCTGGAGTCACTACCACGCTGCCGGATCCAAACAAGGTGTGTATGGTGCGGCTGGTCCACAGGAAGGGGTGCATGATTTGGCTCGACACCAACAAGGTATGAATGACGTGAGTGGACCAGAAAGTAGTATCAGTAATTTAGCAGGATATCAACATTGTGTTCATGTGTGGCTTGCTCACAATAAAGTGTACGTTGTGTGGTTGCTGTGCCTCCGTGGGAGTCATCTTCCGTACACTAATCGTAGGGCAGTTTCTGGCCTATCAAACTGTTATTGATGTCTGCGGTATCTCCAATAACCTCCCAGGCTGTTGTTGCTGCCTTCTGTGCATCCAACAACCCCACAGAGTATTTGTGATCAATTGCTGTACTTCCAGCATCCTCCCCAAGTCATCTATACTACTGCATTACCAGCTATTGCTGCGCCCACTTAGGTACTTTTGTTTTATAGTAGCTTTTATAGAGCCTTCAAGTGTTGCCGAAGTATGCTCCATTTTACTTAGGGCTTATTGAATAATAATAATAATAATAATAATAATAATAATAATAATAATAATAATAATAATAATAATAATAATAATTATTATTATTATTATTATTATTATTTCGTAAATCGTTAAATCCATGTTAGTTATTTAGGGCGTAGAGTGGTGGAGGGTGAAGGACCTGAGAGTGGTAATGTCCGAATCACAACAGTGCCATTATCACATCAGCGAGGAAACTGATCGGATGGACAATGAGAACATTCAAGACAAGAGATGTCAAGCCACTGATGATCCTTTTTAAATCACTTGTTCTCTCTAGGCTGGAATACTGCTGTACATTAACATCCGCATTCATGGCAGGTGAAACTGCAGATTTAGAGAATGTACAGAGAATCTTTATTGCACGTATAAATTCCATCAAACACCTTAATTACTGGGAACGCCTGGAAGCACTTGACTTGTACTCACTGGAGCGCAGGCGAGAGACATCATAATCTACACCTGGAAGATCCTGGAGGGACTAGTCCCTAATCTGCACACAGAAATCACTCCCTACGAAAGAAAAAGACTTGGAAGGCGATGCAACACATCCCCAGTGAAAAGTAGGGGCACCATTGGTACATTAAGAGAAAACAAAGTAAGTGTTCGGGGCCCAAGATTGTTCAACAGCCTCACACCAGCCATAAGAAGAATTACCAATAGACCCCTGGTTGTCATCATGAGGGAGCTGGATAGATACCAATAGTCAGTGCCGGATCAGCCGGGCTGTGGTTCGTACGTTGGACTACGTGCGGCCAGCAGTAACAACATTGTTGATCAGGCCCTGATCCACCAGGTGGCCTGGTCATGGACTGGGCCGCGGGGACGTTGTTCCCCGGAATACCCTCCAGGTAGACTCCATGTCTTAGGTTGTTGATAATCTTGGTAATTCCCATTGTTTGAATTAACGAGCACCTGAACCCTTCCCACTACCCCCATACAACCTTCTAACCTTCATCAACCTTTTTTCTCTATTAACTCTTTCCAAAAATTCCCATAAATCAGCAACAAGACTCCTTAAAATCTTGCATATTATATTCACTAAAAAATATCATTGCTTTACATCCATTCGCATTCAAAGTTCTTCTCCACTCAAAACAACGAATGTATGACCCCTATGGGTAGTGTGTTTACTAATAATAATTATAATAATAATAGCTCCACGCACCGGAGAATGGAGTAAAACTGATAGGAGAGCCAGAGTGACATGGTAAATAAAAGTCGTTTGAAGTAAGTTAACAAAGCTGAGCCACGTAATTAGTCCCTAACAATGGAAAACATCATTCGTCTTTTTTAAAGTAATTAATGATTGACATCTCATGGACGGCATCAAAGGTACAGCTAACAGGAACCATGAGCGCCGCTAATTGATCCTGACACGACCAGTGAATACCAGGATCGAGCCAGTACAAGCTCAGTGATTCAACTGGCATATTACTCTGCTGACGTGGTCTTGAAAGCTTAGAGTATATCACAGCCAAAGTGTGGTTCGCTGATATTTGAAGAGCGGTGTTGCGAGGTGACATGTATCAATGAGTGCTGAATTGATGCACTAGAGTTATATAAGACTTTTACAAAAGTATATTAAGCCTATATACTTACGAAGTTGTAGAACCTATTGCTTATATGATACACTAATCCCAAGTAGGTCATTCCGTGCAACGAGTAGAGGATGCATCAGTCTTTCACCAGGAGAGAGAGAAAACCTTTTCTCTCTCAGATAAGCTGAGCTTGCACTACAATATTCTCGAGAAGCGGTGCCATGCCAACGAAGGGCTCTTGATCCACAGAATTGAGCAGCTTTCCCTTGTCTTAGGTTAAATCTGATTACTTCTCATTCTCAAGGCGTTTTATGGCTCTTGCAGAATAATGCTTCCCGATGAATATAATAAGAATACTGCTATATATGTACGCTATACGTAGATTATTACATTCAATAGAAAGGAAAGAAGATGCTAAACAAGTAGGGGTCGTACAGCATCCAAGCATCCACGAGGATCATGCAAGGCATACTAAGTAGAGGCACAAAACTCACGAAATAGTAATGAAACATATCCAAACAAACTAGTTTGTGGTCACAGTGTGACCCATGTTAACTTCCCCACGATGAATAAATATACCTTGGTTGCATGAATCTTATTGTAGCCAGCTGGTCCAGTGGCTTAAGCGCTGGCCTGAAAGTTTACGACTCACTTCGAGTTCATGTCCCACCCGTACCGTGTTTTATTTTTCTTTCTTATTTTGGCACAAAACGAATGCAAAGTGATGCTCAATAATATATTATTGTGTTTCAGGGAGTAGATGTGGAGTACGTCGAGGTGATGTCTGGAGGCGTCCTCAGTTCCACCATCAGACGTCGAGAGGAACCTGTCGTATACAGCAGCCTAGCCTCACACCCCTACCTCGCCTACCCCTCCCATATGTCCCAGATCATGGTGGACCCTCGGGACATGGGACATGAGATAACCGAAGGATGCATGACTGCCACCAGCTCCCTGCATGACCTGGCGGGCGTTTTGCATCCCGTCCGGGGACATCATCCCTGCCAAGCGTCGACGATGGGGCGAGACGATGGTGCGAGCGTGTACGGGACGCTACGTCGGGGCGGAGAGAGGTTACGGGAAGGTGGTCCACCTCACCCGCGAGCTGTGGGCACCTTCCTAGCTACTAGTCACCAAGAAAGCGCCGTCTAAATCACATGGAAAGAATTTAAATGACCCCCAAAACGAGTGCAGTCCTCCATGCACCCCGTTTTCTTTTTGTTCCAGAATCTTGAGCTCCTCATGCAACATTTCTGCCCAACGCTGCCATAATATACACAAACAATAATCGTTAATCAAAGCCAGAAGCTGAACTAACAGAGCAAATTTTTCGATTCGAAATTGTAAATCACCTCAAATAGAGCTCGATTAGACTGCATCTCTGCTCAGCTACCGTCTCTACTTCCGCCACAAACTGGTAAATTATAATAATTAGGCAAACTTGTAAAAAAATGACGTGTTCAGTAGAAAAATGAAATTTCGAAGTGTTAATATCTAAAAATTGCGCTTTTCATCACATAGAACAAAATATATTTCCACAGCTTTATTTACTTCATTCTAAAAACTAATTTTTAGTATAATGAAAAATATTTACCACGCTATTACAGTGTGTTTAAAGCAGATGAAAATATTAAATACGGTCAACCCGTCCGAAATTAGAAAATGAAATTAAGCTGACAGATAAACAGAGGGGGTAAAACTGCTAGATTACATTCTGCGACAAGAGGTCGCGGTTCACGTGGCGGACACAGCAAATTAGTTAAGTGTCATGAGCAGCGCAGCAAATCTTCCAACAGCCACAGCTGTTGGGAAGGCTTCCTTCCCCTTCCTCCCGCATCTCCGAGAAAATATATTATATTTATGTACGGTAAGTATTAGGGAAGGACAGATGGAGAGACCGCCATTATTGCTTCCTTACCCTCAAACGGCTACCTATGCTACACGTTGTAGCTAATAGGTCGTTCTAGTCACATGACCAGAGCGTCACACAATATTTGCTGTTGACTTAAGAATTTATTTGCAAAAGCAAATGAAAAAAAAATCGCCCAGTTAATGTTCACTATGGAAATTGAATTTCGAGTGATCTGCGAGTGGGACATATTTATAATGTTATAAATACATTGTACATTACTGAAAAAAAATATTAGTGATTCAGTTTCAGCTAAACAGTTGATGGCACTGCCGTCGAAGTGACAATATTTTTTGCCAGAAAATTGTTTCCTTATAAAACGGGAAAAATAAAAACTATCCTATACATATATATATATATATATATATATATATATATATATATATATATATATATATATATATATATATATATATATATATATATATATATATATATATATATATATATATATATATTAGTATGAAGACTACTTCCTAACTGATTTTTATACTGAACTCTTGGCACGTTAACTTGTATCATGATACTAAAATATGTGTTTTGTAAAAAAAATATATAATGATTCGTACACATTGTTTACTGCCTGTTCTCTCTTATTCCCATTAAAGCCAAAAAAAAAAAAACATATCAGAGCCGAAAAACCTGGAACAGTTAACGACTTGCTTTATTTGTCTGTCTGAATCTAACAATCTTTTATGCTGTTTGAAGTATCTGTAGTCTTACTCTCTCCACTATAAGAACCTATTTTTTTTTGTATCACATAAATCGTACGCGCATTGTAGTAAGTCTCTTAAACAAAACATTACATTGCAGCTTGCATCATGAAGTGAGTGAAGCAGGATGAAAGGAAATAGACCAACTTACACACTTACATAAACGTATGTTAAAGTAAAATTAGTTGCTTGCACATCCACACACACATATATATATATATATATATATATATATATATATATATATATATATATATATATATATATATATATATATATATATATATATATATATATATATATGTCGTGCCGAATATGTAAAACTGGCCAATTAGCAGGAACTCATTTAAAATTAAGTCCTTTCTGAAATTTTCTCTTATACGTTTAAAGATATATTTTTTTCATTAATGTTCATGTAAAAATTTTTAATTTTGCACCAAAAGTATCTTACCTTATTATAACAAGAACAATTTATTTTACCTAACCGAACTAAATATATTTTAGATTTGTTTACAATAATTTAATACTAAACAAACTCTGTGAAATATATTTTTTCGTTAGGTTCAGAATGATTTTGGCGACATTATTGCATAGACAAATTTTCACTTGTCTTATATGGCAAGATGAGCGTTGCTATTTAAGCCAAGATCGCAAGTTCTGCCTATTCGGCACGACATATATATATATATATATATATATATATATATATATATATATATATATATATATATATATATATATATATATATATATATATATATATATATATATATATATATATATATATATATATATATATATATAACAACACTGCGACTTAACGATTATTCGAACCTTTGTTGTTTTAGCCCTCCTCATGGTGAGTGAAAATTCTACGACGCTCTGACCCACGGGACCATTCAAGAATCAAGCACCCAGCAGAGCTAGGTGTTGCACCGTGATCCGAGGACATACGATGGTGTGGGTGCTTTATAGCTAATTTCATCCTACTCCCCGCTCCGTGTACTAGCCTTCACGAACAGTATATATAGTATTGTAACCACGAACAAGTAGTATTTAATCAACACTGCTACTAGCCGAGGAATCGAACCCGTGTTGTTTTAGTCCGCCTCATGGTTTTGTTTAAATACACTTGTTCGTCGTTACAATACTGTATATATACTGCTCGTAGAGACTAGTACACCAAACGGGGAGAAGGTTACCTGGAGGTTACCTGGAGGTTATTTCGGGATCAACACCCCCGCGGCCCGGTCCATGACCAGGCCTTCCGGTGGATCAGGGCCTGATCAACCAGGAGGATGAAATTAGCTCTGAAGCACCCACATCATCGTATGTCCTCGGATCACGGTACAACACCTAGCTCTGCTCATTCAAACAGGAGGCTGAAATTAATCCTTGAGCATACAACTGCCACGAGTGTCTTCGCAGCGTGAAACAAGCCTAATTCGCTAGGCTCATGTTCTTTGTAGGATCGATGGTTCTTTTGGTAAGGTGACATGTACACTGTGTGGCCACTTGAGGCGATACAATATGTCGTGGGGTCAAATCCCGGCCTGCCGCAGTTTGGTAAATGATTCAAAAACCACTTGTTTCGTGTTTCACTTCTATTATATATAATTATATATATATATATATATATATATATATATATATATATATATATATATATATATATATATATATATATATATATATATATATATATATATATATATATATAAACAACAGTCACAGGCATGGGTTCTTAATAATGCACAACAAGCCACGGGGAATGGAAATCTTCAGTATTCTGTCCTCTTACGCCCCATGTTGGGTAGGTGGAGGGTTTACAGCATGCATGCTTCAGAATAATATGGAAAATTAATAGCCAGCCCTAAGCTGCATCTAAGCACTGTCTCCTGGTCAAGTGTCTTATGAGATTACGTTGCCCAAGTGTTTAATACTCATACACTTGGATTTTATGTAAACTCTATATTAATAAGAGTCAAATATGCTCGTTGTCAGCTTAAACTACCGTACGTCCGGATAAGCTCCAGTTCAGAAAACTCCCTACACACTTTTCTTAATATTGCCTTCAAAAATCCTATATGTTCCGTATCACTGAAAATCCTGAATATTGCTTAGTATCCTGTATATCCCACGTATCCTGAATATTCCACATACCCTGAAAATACTTCAATCTTCCTTTGTAATCCGATCATTTCTCATCACCAAATAACACGTATATTCGTAACCTCCCTATAGTATTTACCTACCCTGATCAACACAGAGACTTGTTTACACATCACAGGTATTGTAACTATTCACCTGTAATCCCAAATATTCTAGGAAGCCTGAATGTCTCCTCTCACTAGGACCCCAGTGGCAACAAGCAACTTTCCCTGACTTGGGTTATCTTGGGTGGTTCATGTATGTTCCTATGTATGAAACTTGCAATCACCTATATGTGATAGTTGCAATCACCTGCACTTGTGTATTAAGAGATATTTTAAGAACCCTAGTGTCTGCCACCATTGGGACCTCAGTGGTGATTGATAACTCCAACAGACCTTCTTGAGCCATCCTTGGCAACTCGTACTTATGCTCTTATATATGACAATTGCAATCACCTAAACTTGCGTACCCGTACCCTTGTGCAGCTCAACCTGAATAGACTTATTACTATTTGCTACCTATTACAATATAGCTTCAAGAACAGAAACAGAGAAATTGAGACTAGACAAAGGCATACTTTTACCCACAACAGCCCACTGGGGATGCTAAACTTCCCGGAATTCCCCACTACGACGTTGCCGATCGGCAGGACTCGTTCTGAGACGAGTGAAACATCGGAGCATGAAATAGACGACATATTATGTTTCTTAGATGTGTTAATCCAGCGTATTGACAGGAGCTTTATATTTACAGTTCACAGGGAGTCTATCAATGTGTCAGCACACATTCTAGGACTAAAAGAAGTGTTTACCTTACAGTGTTCTTGAGAGCTTTGTGTATCTATAGCCAGGAGCATTTATATGATGAAAGATATTTAACAAAATTGAGACATCCCAGGGATTTTGGTGAGAAGGATTAATTATCAACTACGACGACTTTCTAGAAAACTCATCCTAGGAAAGTACCTTCCAGGAAAATTGTACTGGTTGTACCTTACAATGAAAATCTGGCCAGCCTAAGGACGTTTTACTAAGGCGGAAGAGGCCAGCATGGACACATTACCTTTCCCTGAGAAAATGTTCCCTTAACCTACCGTTACAGCTCGAGCATTATTGCATAGCTCGTGATGAAGCATTAAAAACTATGAAACATCTCGACGTAAAAAATTTCATCCCCCGCGGCTTGTTTTGCACATACACACACACATTTATAAATATATATATATATATATATATATATATATATATATATATATATATATATATATATATATATATATATATATATATATATATATATATATATATATATATATATACATATTTATATATATATATATATATATATATATATATATATATATATATATATATATATATATATATATATATATAAAATGTCGTGCCGAATAGGTAAAACTGGTCAATTAGCAAGAACTCGTTTGAAATTAAATCCTTTCTAAAATTGTTTCTTATACGTTTAAAGATTTTTTTCCATTTATGTTAATGTAATAATTAATAATTTTGTGCCAAAAGAACCTTAGAAAACTTACCTAACCTTATTATAACAAGCGCAGTTTAATTTAATCTAATCAAACTAAATATATTTTAGACAAGTTTACAATAATTTAATAATAAACACCATGAAATATATTTTTTTCGTTAGGTTCAGAATGATTTTCGCGAAATTATTGTATACACAAATTTTCGCTTGCCTTATTCGGCAAGAAGAGCGTTGCTATTTGCTGGAAAATAACAAGTTTTACCTATTCGGCACGACATATATATAAAGTACACACACATACACACAGTATATACTCTTGGTACATTGATTTGCTTAAAAAATAGTTTATCATATTTTTACAGCTTCATCCTGTGATTACGTATCTAATCGAAGGTTCAAATAAAATTACAGGTTGATGAAATTATATGGAATTAATTTTGGCTGCATTCCTGCCTAGGAAAGTATTTTCGATTTATCCATAACACTGCATTTCCTTGCCAAATGTGTTGTTGAATATGTCTACTTATCTATTATCTAAATGTCTTCTGACAAAATAAGCTTCAATTTTTTTTTTCGATTGGTATTTCACCTTGACAAATTCGTGTTTTAGTCAAATTGAAAATGATGATCAAATCGTAAACCAAATTCGCTGTGTACTCCAGTTTAGGTAAATTTGATTTTGATCTGAGTGATCCTATGAACTGCTAATTACTGGCTGCTACGAAGTGTTTTTACTTTTTAATAATTTCATTTCACTACTTTCAGTATTCGTAAATCTATTATTATTATTTTTTCTATTTAATATTATTAATATCATTCTGAGTGCACGAGAGGGAATACCCTGTTGAAATATTGTGGCAGGATCCACTTTGTTATAGCTGACAGGTATTCCATTTTTTTTTTTTTTTTTTTGGGGAGGGGGGGAAGATGGGAAGAGTGATTGGTCTTCCTAAGGTCAATGTTATTATCTATCGCTTTAGTATGATGATAGAAGTATCTTATCCTCATTTAGAATCGTTAGCGTATGTCGTACCTTAACTCAGTCTGCAGAGCCATCTTCGTCTGTTGCACTTTACATCACTCACCCTCGGTAGCGGTACAGAACTAATGTGTATCTCACCTAAATTTATTATTATTTATAATGTTCTCGTCGTTTATCTCTTTTTTTATTTGAAATTCATCTTATAACCTTCTACAATTTTAACTGTTAAATCTTTTGTTAAAAACTTGCTTACTGCTAATTGTATTGTCGTGTGTGTGTGTGTGTGTGTGTGTGTGTGTGTGTGTGTGTGTGTATGTGTGTGTGTGTGTGTGTGTGTGTGTGTGTGTGTGTGGGTGTGTGCGTGCTTGCATGTATGCGTGCTAGTTGTGCGTGAGCTATGCGTGGACTGTGCGCCTGAGGTAGGTGAGTGGGCGTTGACCTGTTGCTCCTGCGCTGCTCCTAAAAATTTTAATCGACTGACGACGTTTTATTTCTGCTAGTAACTGTCTCACATAATATTATAGATATTTCATAGTCCATCACAGATCACGCTAAAAAAATAAATGCTCTACAGGCCAGAAGTAGCGCTCTGTACTCGTAGTACTGAAGTGCTCTGTATTCGTAGTACTGAAGTGCTCTGTACTCGTAGTACTGAAGTGCTCTGTATTCGTAGTACTGAAGTGCCCTGTATTCGTAGTACTGAAGTGCTCTGTACTCGTAGTACTGAAGTGCTCTGTATTCGTAGTACTGAAGTGCCCTGTATTCGTAGTACTGAAGTGCTATGTACTCGTAGTACTGAAGTGCTCTGTATTCGCAGTACTGAAGTGCCCTGTATTCGTAGTACTGAAGTGCTCTGTACTCGTAGTACTGAAGTGCTCTGTATTCGTAGTACTGAAGTGCTCTGTACTCGTAGTACTGAAGTGCTCTGTATTCGTAGTACTGAAGTGCTCTGTACTCGTAGTACTGAAGTGCTCTGTACTCGTAGTACTGAAGTGCTCTGTACTCGTAGTACTGAAGTGCTCTTTACTCGTAGTACTGAAGTGCTCTGTACTCGTAGTACTGAAGTGCTCTGTACTCGTAGTACTGAAGTGCTCTGTATTCGTAGTACTGAAGTGCTCTGTACTCGTAGTACTGAAGTGCTCTGTACTCGTAGTACTGAAGTGCTCTGTACTCGTAGTAATAAAGTGCTCTGTGCTCGTAGTACTGAAGTGCTCTGTATTCGTAGTACTGAAGTGCTCTATACTCGTAGTACTAAAGTGCTCTGCACTCGTAGTACTGAAGTGCTCTGTACTCGTAGTACTGAAGTGCTCTGTACTCGTAGTACTGAAGTGCTCTGTACTCGTAGTACTGAAGTGCTTTGTATTCGTAGTACTGAAGTGCTTTGTATTCGTAGTACTGAAGTGCTGTATTCGTAGTACTGAAGTGCTCTGTATTCGAAGTACTGCAGTGCTCTGTACTCGTAGTACTGAAGTGCTCTGTACTCGTAGTACTGAAGTGCTCTGTATTCGTAGTACTGAAGTGCTCTGTACACGTAGTACTGAAGCGCTCTGTATTCGTAGTACTGAAGTGCTCTGTACCCGTAGTACTGAAGTGCTCTGTACTCGTAGTACTGAAGCTCCATGTATTCGTAGTACTGAAGCGCTCTGTACTCGTAGTACTGAAGTGCTCTGTACTCATAGAACTGAAGTGCTCTGTATTCGTAGTACTGAAGTGCTCTGCATTCGTAGTACTGAAGTGCTCTGTATTCGTAGTACTGAAGTGCTCTGTATTCGTAGTACTGAAGCGCTCTGTACTCGTAGTACTGAAGTGCTCTGTACTCGTAGTACTGAAGTGCTCTGTATTCGTAGTACTGAAGTGATCTGTATTCGTAGTACTGAAGTGCTCTGTATTCGTAGTACTGAAGTGCTCTGTACTCGTAGTACTGAAGTGCTCTGTATTCGTAGTACTGAAGTGCTCTGTATTCGTAGTACTGAAGTGCTCTGTACTCGTAGTACTGAAGTGCTCTGTATTCGTAGTACTGAAGCGCTCTGTATTCGTAGTACTGAAGTGCTCTGTATTCGTAGTACTGAAGTGCTCTGTATTCGTAGTACTGAAGTGCTCTGTACTCGTAGTACTGAAGTGCTCTGTATTCGTAGTACTGAAGTGCTCTGTATTCGTAGTACTGAAGTGCTCTGTATTCGTAGTGCTGAAGCTCAATGTATTCGTAGTACTGAAGCGCTCTGTATTCGTAGTACTGAAGCGCTCTGTATTCGTAGTACTGAAGCTCCATGTATTCGTAATACTGAAGCGCTCTGTATTCGAAGTACTGAAGTGCTCTGTATTCGTAGTACTTAAGCTCTATGTATTCGTAGTACTGAAGCGCTCTGTATTCGTAATACTGAAGCGCTCTGTATTCGTAGTACTGAAGCGCTCTGTATTCGTAGTACTGAAGCGCTCTGTATTCGAAGTACTGAAGCGCTCTGTATTCGTAATACTGAAGCGCTCTGTACTCGTAGTACTGAAGCGCTCTGTATTCATAGTACTGAAGCGCTCTGTACTCGTAGTACTGAAGCGCTCTGTATTCGTAGTACTGAAGTGCTCTGTATTCGTAGTACTGAAGCGCTCTGTATTCGTAGTACTGAAGTGCTCTGTATTCGTAGTGCTGAAGCTCCATGTATTCGTAGTACTGAAGTGTTCTGTATTCGTAGTACTGAAGTGCTCTGTATTCGTCGTACTGAAGCGCTCTGTATTCGTAGTACTGAAGTGCTCTGTATTCGTAGTGCTGAAGCTCCATGTATTCGTAGTACTGAAGCGCTCTGTATTCGTAGTACTGAAGTGCTCTGTATTCGTAGTACTGAAGCGCTCTGTATTCGTAATACTGAAGCGCTCTGTATTCGTAGTGCTGAAGCTCCATGTATTCGTAGTACTGAAGTGCTCTGTATTCGAAGTACTGAAGCGCTCTGTATTCGAAGTACTGAAGCGCTCTGTATTCGAAGTACCGAAGTGCTCTGTATTCGAAGTACTGAAGCGCTCTGTATTTGAAGTACTGAAGCGCTCTGTATTCGAAGTACCGAAGTGCTCTGTATTCGAAGTACTGAAGTGCTCTGTATTCGAAGTACTGAAGCGCTCTGTATTCGTAGTACTGAAGTGCTCTGTATTCGTAGTGTTGAAGCTCCATGTATTCGTAGTACTGAAGCGCTCTGTATTCATAGTACTGAAGTGCTCTGTATTCGTAGTACTGAAGCGCTCTGTATTCGTAATACTGAAGCGCTCTGTATTCGTAGTGCTGAAGCTCCATGTATTCGTAGTACTGAAGTGCTCTGTATTCGAAGTACTGAAGCGCTCTGTATTCGAAGTACTGAAGCGCTCTGTATTCGAAGTACCGAAGTGCTCTGTATTCGAAGTACTGAAGCGCTCTGTATTTGAAGTACTGAAGCGCTCTGTATTCGAAGTACCGAAGTGCTCTGTATTCGAAGTACTGAAGTGCTCTGTATTCGAAGTACTGAAGCGCTCTGTATTCGAAGTACTGAAGCGCTCTGTATTCGAAGTACTGAAGTGCTCTGTATTCGTAGTACTTAAGCTCTATGTATTCGTAGTACTGAAGCGCTCTGTATTCGTAATACTGAAGCGCTCTGTATTCGTAGTACTGAAGCGCTCTGTATTCGTAGTACTGAAGCGCTCTGTATTCGAAGTACTGAAGCGCTCTGTATTCGTAATACTGAAGCGCTCTGTACTCGTAGTACTGAAGCGCTCTGTATTCATAGTACTGAAGCGCTCTGTACTCGTAGTACTGAAGCGCTCTGTATTCGTAGTACTGAAGTGCTCTGTATTCGTAGTACTGAAGCGCTCTGTATTCGTAGTACTGAAGTGCTCTGTATTCGTAGTGCTGAAGCTCCATGTATTCGTAGTACTGAAGTGTTCTGTATTCGTAGTACTGAAGTGCTCTGTATTCGTCGTACTGAAGCGCTCTGTATTCGTAGTACTGAAGTGCTCTGTATTCGTAGTGTTGAAGCTCCATGTATTCGTAGTACTGAAGCACTCTGTATTCGTAGTACTGAAGTGCTCTGTATTCGTAGTACTGAAGCGCTCTGTATTCGTAATACTGAAGCGCTCTGTATTCGTAGTGCTGAAGCTCCATGTATTCGTAGTACTGAAGTGCTCTGTATTCGAAGTACTGAAGCGCTCTGTATTCGAAGTACTGAAGCGCTCTGTATTCGAAGTACCGAAGTGCTCTGTATTCGAAGTACTGAAGCGCTCTGTATTTGAAGTACTGAAGCGCTCTGTATTCGAAGTACCGAAGTGCTCTGTATTCGAAGTACTGAAGTGCTCTGTATTCGAAGTACTGAAGCGCTCTGTATTCGAAGTACTGAAGCGCTCTGTATTTGAAGTACTGAAGCGCTCTGTATTCGAAGTACCGAAGTGCTCTGTATTCGAAGTACCGAAGTGCTCTGTATTCGAAGTACTGAAGTGCTCTGTATTCGAAGTACTGAAGCGCTCTGTATTCGAAGTACTGAAGCGCTCTGTATTCGAAGTACCGAAGTGCTCTGTATTCGAAGTACCGAAGTGCTCTGTATTTGAAGTACTGAAGCGCTCTGTATTCGAAGTACTGAAGCGCTCTGTATTCGAAGTACCGAAGTGCTCTGTATTCGAAGTACTGAAGCGCTCTGTATTCGAAGTACTGAAGCGCTCTGTATTCGAAGTACCGAAGTGCTCTGTATTCGAAGTACTGAAGTGCTCTGTATTCGAAGTACTGAAGCGCTCTGTATTCGAAGTACTGAAGCGCTCTGTATTCGAAGTACCGAAGTGCTCTGTATTCGAAGTACCGAAGTGCTCTGTATTTGAAGTACTGAAGCGCTCTGTATTCGAAGTACTGAAGCGCTCTGTATTCGAAGTACCGAAGTGCTCTGTATTCGAAGTACTGAAGCGCTCTGTATTCGAAGTACTGAAGCGCTCTGTATTCGAAGTACCGAAGTGCTCTGTATTCGAAGTACTGAAGCGCTCTGTATTCGAAGTACCGAAGTGCTCTGTATTCGAAGTACCGAAGTGCTCTGTATTCGAAGTACCGAAGTGCTCTGTATTCGAAGTACTGAAGCGCTCTGTATTCGAAGTACTGAAGCGCTTTGTATTTGAAGTACTGAAGCGCTCTGTATTCGAAGTACTGAAGCGCTCTGTATTCGAAGTACTGAAGTGCTCTGTATTTGAAGTACTGAAGCGCTCTGTATTCGAAGTACTGAAGCGCTCTGTATTCGAAGTACCGAAGTGCTCTGTATTCGAAGTACTGAAGCGCTCTGTATTCGAAGTACCGAAGTGCTCTGTATTCGAAGTACTGAAGCGCTCTATATTCGAAGTACAGTCAGTCTCGTTATACTATACAGCATCATGCATAAAACATAAATAACCTGCTTCTCTCAATGTGCTGAGTATTTGTGTATTGTTCCAGTCTCGGTATTGTGTCTTTTTCTTCCTTATGCATAAAAAATACCTGCCTATATATACTGATATATAATTTATGGTGCGTTGTCTGTAAGCAGTAGTCAAGGTATTAATTAGGCAGCTTCTCTCTCTCTCGTTCTGGAAAATCGAAGTGATCACTTTTTTCGTGACCTTCAGCTTCTGGAAATACTCGATGCGTTATTTTATTGGCTTCCATGACCTTTCCAACGCTCAGCTTTCTCAGAGGATACCTTTACTATTTTCAGTGTGTCAGTCTCTGTCTAGCCTTATCAACATATTTTTTTTACTCATAAATTTCTGTTACAGCAGTGGAAAGTTTGTAAAATTTTAGAGCTCTTTACATTTTGCACATTCCATGGTATTTCTTTAGTTCCAAAGTTTCGCCTCTTTATATATTTTAATTTAAACCCTGTCTGATGAAATCGCGAACGAGTCATCCATACAAAGACTGCCATTATTAAAATATATCCAATTGCTTTGGCGACGTTTCGGAATTTTCTTCACCCATCGTCATGTTTAAAAATACATTATAATTAAAGTAAATCATAATTTTATAAACATATTCATGATTCTATGTCTACTTTTAATGTAACACATTTTTTTAGGCTCTGGTGGTGGATAAAGAAATATCCATGACTTCAGTAAAGAAATCGAATATCCTTTAAAGAAGGTATTGGCCACAGTCTTGGTCCTGGTTTTTATAATGGAAACTCGTTTCCAACGTGGGACCTCAATTGCAAATGCAAGTCAACCATTTTTTTTCTGCCCACCTCTGAGTTTACCGTCCTAACAAATACCTACTAATAACCGCTTTATGCCATCGTTGTCTTACCAAGTGCACTCGCCGTTAGTTATGTATTTGTAATAACGAGAGTAATGCCCACTCTTCATTAATTATTTAGATTCTTTGAGTAGTTGTATCATGAGGTTTGTTCCAACCTTTTACGCCATTCTGGTTAAAAAGGAACTCTTGAGTTATCTCTGCATACCTAGTTTTGTATATGAAAAGAAAAAGTGTCCACACTATTTGTTGTCTGTTCCGTTAATAGCCTATTTAATTTGCAAATTTTCTACTCTGTTTTCTGTGCCTTATTTTAAAATTTGTAATTGCACTCATTGAAATTTTTGTCCATGTGTTCCTTCAAGTGTTGATACCTCACTACAGCGGTACAACTTTAAGCTAATTTAAAAATGTGTCGGTAATACTATGGATCCTCTCGCAACTGTAATTACGTGATTTTTGTGATCATGATCTATTGCTCAGTCACACAGTGCTCCTCAATGTTTCCATTTTTTTCGTAAGATGTTTCTAAGAGCTAATCAAAAAAATCTATTTCCACAAAAAGTATTTCTAATTCTTTTCCTCCCATTTGCATTCATGATAATTTTCTGCATTACATATATTTATCAGTTTTCTCCCACTGCCTGATCAGTTTATTAAAAAAAAGTCCTGAAGTGAGACAGGCATTCTTTTCACTTTATATAATAGATTTAAACGTAATTAGTTATCCCTTTAGAAGATATCGTTAATTTCAA
>NC_091313.1:16423247-16430747 GCF_038502225.1 Cherax quadricarinatus
GTATCGATAAACGAGTTCGAAAACTAAGCACTTTCGGAGATATGGACTGAGAGCTTCACAAATATAATGTAAAAAGGTGCACGAATCTGCTATAGACATTAGAAATACAAAATGCTGTCAGAAATTTTAGATATTGTGGTCTTAAAGCATCAGAGATTAGTTTCTGATAACACAAATGTACATTGGTCTCTTGAGCTGCAGTACAACGGTCTCATACATACAAGTTTGTTAATTAAAAGATAAATGTCGTTGTCTTGTATAAGACTGCAACATAAAAGCTGAATCTCATAAAAAGAAAATTGCAGTGTAAAAACCCGACAAAAATTATATAACGCTGCAGACAGACTCACAAGTATGAATTAGTGAGACACAAGGATACAATTAACTTACATGTCTTGCTTATAGTTAAGATAAGCAGTATAACAACTGCAAAAAACACATATTTTAAGTATGTGTGTGTTTGTGTTTGTGTGTGTGTGTGTGTGTGTGTGTGTGTGTGTGTGTGTGTGTGTGTGTGTGTGTGTGTTTATGATTGCTGGGGAGGGGGGCGAGTCATAGCTCCTGACTCCGCCTCTTCGCTGGTCGGTCTATTCTCCCCCTCCTCCATGAGCTTTATCGTATCTCTTCTTAAAGCTATGTGTGGATCCTGTCTCCAACACATCACTTTCCACAGTTCCACTTCCTGGTAACTCTATGACTGAAAAAAATGTGTGCGCGCGCGCGTGCCTGGAGATAATATCAAGAACGCCCACAAGCAAACGGGAAAACGGTTGGTGAAAGATTATCACAATCTCAAAACAATGAATAATGAAAAATCACTTGGACGCAAACTATAAACACACAAAATAAGCTCTCTCTACTTCGGTTGAAACATTCAGATCCTTTTACCTGAGTTTCGATTAACTCATCCACATTACAAGTTTTTTCCTTGATAGTTCAAGATCTTTCACCCATCTCCGTACGTCATCGGGAGCTATGCAACAGGTAGACTGAGAGAAACGTTTCTCAGAAGCAACGTAGCGTGTTGACGCTGGCCTGTTCCAAGTCAAGAAGGCTGTCAGGAGCCGTCTCATCACACAGCCCCCCCCCCTCTCTCTCTCTTTCCGCACTAGAAAAATTAGTTGAATTCCAAGAGCTTTCGCGATTTCTAGCATTATCATTCCTTGACATATATATATATATATATATATATATATATATATATATATATATATATATATATATATATATATATATATATATATATTTTATTTTTATTATCACACCGGCCGATTCCCACCAAGGCAGGGTGGCCCGAAAAAGAAAAACTTTCACCATCATTCACTCCATCACTGTCTTGCCAGAAGGGTGCTTTACACTACAGTTTTTAAACTGCAACATTAACACCCCTCCTTCAGAGTGCAGGCACTGTACTTCCCATCTCCAGGACTCAAGTCCGGCCTGCCGGTTTCCCTGAATCCCTTCATAAATGTTACTTTGCTCACACTCCAACAGCACGTCAAGTATTAAAAACCATTTGTCTCCATTCACTCCTATCAAACACGCTCACGCATGCCTGCTGGAAGTCCAAGCCCCTCGCACACAAAACCTCCTTTACCCCCTCCCTCCAACCCTTCCTAGGCCGACCCCTACCCCGCCTTCCTTCCACTACAGACTGATACACTCTTGAAGTCATTCTGTTTCGCTCCATTCTCTCTACATGTCCGAACCACCTCAACAACCCTTCCTCAGCCCTCTGGACAACAGTTTTGGTAATCCCGCACCTCCTCCTAACTTCCAAACTACGAATTCTCTGCATTATATTCACACCACACATTGCCCTCAGACATGACATCTCCACTGCCTCCAGCCTTCTCCTCGCTGCAACATTCATCACCCACGCTTCACACCCATATAAGAGCGTTGGTAAAACTATACTCTCATACATTCCCCTCTTTGCCTCCAAGGACAAAGTTCTTTGTCTCCACAGACTCCTAAGTGCACCACTCACTCTTTTTCCCTCATCAATTCTATGATTCACCTCATCTTTCATAGACCCATCTGCTGACACGTCCACTCCCAAATATCTGAATACGTTCACCTCCTCCATACTCTCTCCCTCCAATCTGATATTCAATCTTTCATCACCTAATCTTTTTGTTATCCTCATAACCTTACTCTTTCCTGTATTCACCTTTAATTTTCTTCTTTTGCACACCCTACCAAATTCATCCACCAATCTCTGCAACTTCTCTTCAGAATCTCCCAAGAGCACAGTGTCATCAGCAAAGAGCAGCTGTGACAACTCCCACTTTGTGTGTGATTCTTTATCTTTTAACTCCACGCCTCTTGCCAAGACCCTCGCATTTACTTCTCTTACAACCCCATCTATAAATATATTAAACAACCACGGTGACATCACACATCCTTGTCTAAGGCCTACTTTTACTGGGAAAAAATTTCCCTCTTTCCTACATACTCTAACTTGAGCCTCACTATCCTCGTAAAAACTCTTCACTGCTTTCAGTAACCTACCTCCTACACCATACACTTGCAACATCTGCCACATTGCCCCCCTATCCACCCTGTCATACGCCTTTTCCAAATCCATAAATGCCACAAAGACCTCTTTAGCCTTATCTAAATACTGTTCACTTATATGTTTCACTGTAAACACCTGGTCCACACACCCCCTACCTTTCCTAAAGCCTCCTTGTTTATCTGCTATCCTATTCTCCGTCTTACTCTTAATTCTTTCAATTATAACTCTACCATACACTTTACCAGGTACACTCAACAGACTTATCCCCCTATAATTTTTGCACTCTCTTTTATCCCCTTTGCCTTTATACAAAGGAACTATGCATGCTCTCTGCCAATCCCTAGGTACCTTACCTTCTTCCATACATTTATTAAATAATTGCACCAACCACTCCAAAACTATATCCCCACCTGCTTTTAACATTTCTATCTTTATCCCATCAATCCCGGCTGCCTTACCCCCTTTCATTTTACCTACTGCCTCACGAACTTCCCCCACACTCACAACTGGCTCTTCCTCACTCCTACAAGATGTTATTCCTCCTTGCCCTATACACGAAATCACAGCTTCCCTATCTTCATCAACATTTAACAATTCCTCAAAATATTCCTTCCATCTTCCCAATACCTCTAACTCTCCATTTAATAACTCTCCTCTCCTATTTTTAACTGACAAATCCATTTGTTCTCTAGGCTTTCTTAACTTGTTAATCTCACTCCAAAACTTTTTCTTATTTTCAACAAAATTTGTTGATAACATCTCACCCACTCTCTCATTTGCTCTCTTTTTACATTGCTTCACCACTCTCTTAACTTCTCTCTTTTTCTCCATATACTCTTCCCTCCTTGCATCACTTCTACTTTGTAAAAACTTCTCATATGCTAACTTTTTCTCCCTTACTACTCTCTTTACATCATCATTCCACCAATCGCTCCTCTTCCCTCCTGCACCCACTTTCCTGTAACCACAAACTTCTGCTGAACACTCTAACACTACATTTTTAAACCTACCCCATACCTCTTCGACCCCATTGCCTATGCTCTCATTAGCCCATCTATCCTCCAATAGCTGTTTATATCTTACCCTAACTGCCTCCTCTTTTAGTTTATAAACCTTCACCTCTCTCTTCCCTGATGCTTCTATTCTCCTTGTATCCCATCTACCTTTTACTCTCAGTGTAGCTACAACTAGAAAGTGATCTGATATATCTGTGGCCCCTCTATAAACATGTACATCCTGAAGTCTACTCAACAGTCTTTTATCTACCAATACATAATCCAACAAACTACTGTCATTTCGCCCTACATCATATCGTGTATACTTATTTATCCTCTTTTTCTTAAAATATGTATTACCTATAACTAAACCCCTTTCTATACAAAGTTCAATCAAAGGGCTCCCATTATCATTTACACCTGGCACCCCAAACTTACCTACCACACCCTCTCTAAAAGTTTCTCCTACTTTAGCATTCAAGTCCCCTACCACAATTACTCTCTCACTTGGTTCAAAGGCTCCTATACATTCACTTAACATCTCCCAAAATCTCTCTCTCTCCTCTGCATTCCTCTCTTCTCCAGGTGCATACACGCTTATTATGACCCACTTCTCGCATCCAACCTTTACTTTAATCCACATAATTCTTGAATTTACACATTCATATTCTCTTTTCTCCTTCCATAACTGATCATTTAACATTACTGCTACCCCTTCCTTTGCTCTAACTCTCTCAGATACTCCAGATTTAATCCCATTTATTTCCCCCCACTGAAACTCTCCTACCCCCTTCAGCTTTGTTTCGCTTAGGGCCAGGACATCCAACTTCTTTTCATTCATAACATCAGCAATCATCTGTTTTCTTGTCATCCGCACTACATCCACGCACATTTAAGCAACCCAGTTTTATAAAGTTTTTCTTCTTCTCTTTTTTAGTAATTGTATACAGGAGAAGGGGTTACTAGCCCATTGCTCCCGGCATTTTAGTCGCCTCATACGACACGCATGGCTTACGGAGGAAAGATTCTTTTCCACTTCCCCATGGACAATAGAAGAAATAAAAAAGAACAAGAGCTATTTAGAAAAAGGAGAAAAACCTAGATGTATGTATATATATATATGCATGTGCGTGTCTGTGAAGTGTGACCAAAGTGTAAGTAGGAGTAGCAAGATATCCCTGTTATCTTAGCGTGTTTATGAGACAGAAAAAGAAACCAGCAATCCTACCATCATGCAAAACAGTTACAGGTTTTTGTTTCACAGTCATCTGGCAGGACGGTAGTACTTCCCTGGGTGGTTGCTGTCTACCAACCTATATATATATATATATGTATGTATATATATATATATATATATATATATATGTCGTGCCGAATAAGCAGAACTTGCGATCTTGGCTTAAATAGCAACGCTCATCTTGCCATATAAGACAAGCGAAAATTTGTGTATGCAATAATTTCTCCAAAATCATTCTGAACCTAACGAAAAAATTGTATTTCACTGTGTTTGTTTAATATTAAATTCTTGCAAACAAATCTGAAATATATTTAGTTAGGTTAGGCTAAAATAAATTGCTCTCATTATAATAAGGTTAGGTAAGTTTTCTAAGATTCTTTTGGTGCAAAATTATAAATTTTTCCATTAACATCAATGAAAAAAATATATCTTTAAACGTATAAGAGAGAATTTCAGAAAGGTCTTAATTTTAAATGAGTTCTTGCTAATTGACCAGTTTTACATATTCGGCACGATAATATATATATATATATATATATATATATATATATATATATATATATATATATATATATATATATATATATATATATGTATATATATAGTTATATATATATATATATATACATATATATACATATATATATATATATATATATATATATATATATATATATATATATATGTATATATATATAGTAATATATGTATATATATATAGTATATATATATATATATATATATATATATATATATATATATATATATATATATATATATATATATATATATATATATATATCCTGGTCTACATTTCCTTTTTTTATTTAAACCTTTTATCTCTATATTTCCCCGGCATTTTATTTCAAGATTCCCTGGTCAATTGGGTATTGTTTATTCATGTATTTCCTCCCCCCCTTCACTTCCTCCTTGTCTTCGTGCTTTTTTATCACTTTCACTTCTATACCCCTTTCGTACGTTTTAACTGATTTCTCAGATTCTTTTATTTTTCAAATAATTAATTTTCTTCTTTTTCTACTGTTGGTTTAATATTCTTTCACATTGCTCGGAGTGCTCCCCGTCATCTGTCTTCCCTGTTTTCATCTACTTCATTTTTTTCTTCCTCTCTGAGTTTTCTTGATGTCTTCTTCCCTCACCCTCCGCTGCTTCCTCTAGTACCCTTCCACCCTTACTTTTTCTCTATTTCTCTCTCTCTCTCTCTCTCTCTCTCTCTCTCTCTCTCTCTCTCTCTCTCTCTCTCTCTCTCTCTCTCTCTCTCTCTCTCTCTCTCTCTCTCTCTCTCTCTCTCTCTCTCTCTCTCTCTTTCTCTCTCTCTCTCTCTCTCTCTCTCTCGCTACCTACTTTAATTCTATTTTTACTTTACTTCACTGTTTCCTTTGAAGTCTTTCTAAAATTTCTACTCTCTCTCCTTTACATTGCTTTCCTGCCTTATCTTCCACTTCCCTTCTCTCACTCTCTAGTCCTTCTTTCCTATCCTCCCCATTTCTCTTATTCTTCCTAACCACTCCTCTTCCTTCTACCTTTCATTTTTTTTTACATATCTCCACCCTACATTCCTATCAATTTTCATTTAATACCCGCCCTTCCTCTTTTAGTCACTTCCTTCCTCTTCCCTCTTTTCGCCCCTCTTCCTTTTTTCCTCCCTCTTCACTTCCTCCTTTCCTCTTCGTCTCTTAATCTCATTTCTCTCTCAATGCGAGCACTTGGATTGCTGCTGTGACGTTGGAAACTTGGTTATAAAGTATAAGTTCTGACGATCCTGATGAGGGAGGAAGATGGGGCCAGGAAGACCTTTGATCTCTTGGCGATCAACTTTTCATATATAAATAACAGTCTAAATAAACATATGACGTTCACACTAGCTCTCGCTCGTGCGCATTGCACACACATACACACACACACACACACACACACACACACACACACACACACACACACACACACACACACACACACAAGGAACTTAGGAAATATTTGTTTAGCCCTGGAGTATTGAGGAAGTGGAATGACCTAGACAATTAAGTGGTAAAAACAGAATCATTCATTACTTTAAAAATAGGTATGATAGGGCTCACTCAGCTAGGAGAGAGGGAAACCCGTTGCAGACAGCAGAGAGGCGCGGGCTGGGACTACAACTCAGCCCCTGTAACCATACTTAGGTAAGTACAGTTGGGTGAGTGTACACACATACATACACACACACATGAATGGGAAAACCCAGACTATAAAAGAGGGGACTACATAGGTTTTGGGAATTTCCTGCAGGAGGTTCCGTGGGACAGAGAACTGTTAGGAAAGCCAGTAAATGAAATGATGGAATATGTAACAACAAAATGCAAGGAGGCAGTGGAAAGGTTTATTCCCAAGGGCAACAGAAACGATGGGAAGACCAGAAAGTGCCCCTGGTTTACCTGAAGGTGTAGGGAGGCAAAAACTAAGTGCAACAGTGAATGGAAAAAGTACACAAGGCAGAGAACACATGAAAATTGGGAGATCAGTGGCAGAGCCAGACACGAGTATGCACAGGTAAGGAGTGAGGCCCAGCGTCAGTATGAAAATAACAGCATCGAAAGTCAAGACTAACACGAAACTGCTGTATAGCCACATTAGGAGGAAGACAACAGTCAAAGACCAGGTGATCAGACTGAGGACAGAAGATGGAGAACTCACAAGAAATAATCAGGAGCTAAACAGGAGATTTAAGGAAGTTTTTACAGTAGAGACAG
>NC_091313.1:16435747-16445747 GCF_038502225.1 Cherax quadricarinatus
TCTCTCTCTCTCTCTCTCTCTCTCTCTCTCTCTCTCTCTCTCTCTCTCTCTCTCTCTCTCTCTCTCTCTCTCTCTCTCTCTCTCTCTCTCTCACTCTCTCTCTCTCTCTCTCTCTCTCTCTCTCTCTCTTCAAAACACAAGAACATTCTAAAGTAACATTCTAATTTAGAAATAAACAAATATCTGAAGTACATATTTCCTCCGAACTCACATGATTAACAAGGAGAGAGTTGTGGATGTATATCTTTTCCTATCCTTAATAATTGTTAATGACTTAATTATATCTAGGGACTCGGTGATAATAGAATAACAGTTATATATTTCATTGCATATCAGTTAATGGCACTACAATTTATGATGTATTGATTAATCATAGGGTGCTTAATGGTAGGGTGCATAAGGGAATGATGTCTAATGGTAGGATATATAACAGCAAAATCGCTTTCTTAATCTCAGTAATGAACGTGATAAGGGGTTTTAAAACAATCATGCTGAGGTGTGGTACAAAATAAGGTAGCGGATACAGGAGAACAGAGAATGATGAAAAGAGAGGGACATAGACATAAAGAAACAGGGAAACAGGGATATTAATATGGAAAAAGGATACACAAACAGGAATGCACAGAGATTCACAAATAGGAATGAAATTAAGACACATGTGCAACATCTGGGTATCTTTATTGTAGACGTTTCGCCATCCAGTGACTTTATCAATACAAATTCCAGGACATAACCTGAAGACAGTAGGACTATATACAGAAAATGAGGTAATCAGTCCCTCAACCTTGGAGTAGGTGTGAAGAGCACCGTAGTCGTGGAGATTCTGAAGCAGAAGCAAGGAGCCTGGCGCTTATATACTAACGTCAGGTGTTGCAGACGAGGGCATAGTCACTGGTAGGCGGGATTCCCCAGTGGAAGTAGGTCCTTCCCAAAGAGATGGGTTAGTTGTAGTAGTAGTTGTTGTAGTCGTGAAAGTTCACGACTACGACATATTCTTCTTATATGTATTCTTCTTATATGTATACTCTTCTTATATGTATATGATTTTTATATTCGTCCGATTCATCATTTACCTACCTGGTTTACTGTGTCTTTTGGCGGGTTTGCTGTGCATCCGTCGGCTTAGTGTGGCCTAACTTATTGTGTGCCTGATTTATTGTCTGAAATGTATTGTGCGCGCCCCCTGATTTATGCCGTCTGCTTGATTCACTGTTGCTGCCACTGATTAAATTTGTGTCTGCTAAATCCTTTTATGTTTGTATGTTGTTTTTGTCTGTGAATGAACCTTTCACGACTACGACAACTACTACTACAACTAACCCATCTCTTTGGGAAGGACCTACTTCCACTGGGGAATCCCGCCTACCAGTGACTATGCCCTCGTCTGCAACACCTGACGTTAGTATATAAACGCCAGGCTCCTTGCTTCTGCTTCAGAATCTCCACGACTACGGTGCTCTTCACACCTTCTCCAAGGATGAGGGACTGATTACCTCATTTTCTGTATATAGTCCTACTGTCTTCAAGTTATGTCCTGGAATTTGTATTGATAAAGCCACTGGATGGCGAAACGTCTACAATAAAAATACCCAGATGTTGCGCATGTGTCTTAATTTCATCTTGTCGGCATTATATACCATTCTTGCACACAAATAGGTATACACAGTGATACACAAATAGGTACACACAAGTAGGTATACAGTGATACACAAACAGGCATATACAACGATACACAAACAGTGATATACAAAAAGAGATACATAAAACTAGAAACACAGATAATGAAGGAAACAAAGTTGTGCCTTATCAACTGAAGCAGCAATTTCACTCTTAATTACCCTAATCCCCGGTAATTAAGCTGCAGGTGAACGATTTAAAACAATCATACGCTAACATTTCAACGATTCTTACTTTCCTTTCTTATTTTGTTCATTCAAATTTGTTCCTCTGTTCCTTGAGCGTTGGTTGCGGCTTTTACTTATCTTACTAGTGATTTATTTACTCGTTGTTTCCTGGCTGATCTAGTGATGTCTTTTCCCCATGACCATTTCCAGCTTTATTGTAGTTTCATCTGAATTTAATGTGCCTTCATTCACTATTTTATTTTTATTTGATTTAGTGCGCTTTCAATAAGTTTTTTGACCTTTAATTTGACTTCGTGTGATTTCATCTTTTTGTGTTCAATAGTTTTTGTTGCTGTGATATACATTATCTGTCTGTCTGATGCATGTGTCTGTATTCCTCTTATATGTATATGATTTTTATATTCGTCCGATTCATCACTTACCTGCCTGGTTTACTGTGTCTTTTGCCGGGTTTGCTGTGCATCCGTCGGCTTAGTGTGGCCTAACTTATTGTATGCCTGATTTATTGTCTGAAATGTATTGTGCACGCCCCCTGATTTATGCCGTCTACTTGATTTACTGTTTGCTGCCACTGATTAAATTTGTGTCTGCTAAATCCTTTTATGTTTGTATGTTGTTTTTGTCTGTGAATGACTTTTTTGTTCTTCCTCTTGGTGCATGTCTTATTTTACCTGTATTCACTTCTGGCGACAGGTTGTCTAATGTCTGTTTCCTTTGTCTGTCTGTAGTTGTAGGACTGTGCATGTCCCTCTGGTAGCCTGTCTTTGCTTCTCTGTTGGATTCTGCTTGATACAACAGTCTCGTTCCTTTTCTTCCTCACGACGACTGATTAATTTGGTATCAGAGTAAATTCTCATCATTTATCTTTCAATCTCATCTCTCACTTCTGTACTGGTCTTGTTAGTCGTCTCTCTCTCTCTCTCTCTCTCTCTCTCTCTCTCTCTCTCTCTCTCTCTCTCTCTCTCTCTCTCTCTCTCTCTCTCTCTCTACAAGCATACTTCATGTTTTCTAAACACGAATGTTTTAAGTGTATCGCACGAGTTAATAAGAAAAAAGTAGATTAATTACATCAATTTAGATTAGGGTTCTTGTCTATATACTAAAATAGTGTAATATGAATGATATATTTCTATAATTATATAATTCAAAGCACCTTACTTGCGACAATTTTTGCAAGCAATGTTAGTCCATTTGTTTAAGTACGATTATCATCAACAGTCCAAGATCAAGAATTGTCAATATAATGTATTAATTTAAGGATAGCTAAGTTTGCAAGAATACAAGTAATGTGGATAATTATAACTATAAACGAAAATAATTATGAGCAGCAGCAGTAGCAATAGCAGTAGCGGAATCAGCAGTAGCAGCAGCAACAATAATAATCACACTCTTAGTAAGATTAAGAAGAATTTGAAGCATTATGCAAAGATTTTCATAGAATGTTACAGACGCCCAGTTTCATAACACAAATTTTAATTATCTCGCAAACAAAAGACCTAGATATTGTTATAGGAAATGATAAATCAGCTGTTGTGGGAGGCAGTAAAGAAAGTCTCCCCTGAAACATCTCTTAACTACATCAGTGAAGAAATAATCCAAGAATAATTTTTCCTAGAAGTTTTCCGAAGGCAACTCGCATTGCTTCCCTTATGCCTAGCCAGCGATCCTGAGAGAAATACTCTTTCCTGCGAGCTCCATTTATAGTGCCGTGAATATTATAAAGTGCCGTTAGCTACCGACCGCGTCTTAAGGCGCGTGTTATTCCGCTACATGAACCTTACGTCAATGAGATATCCATATGCCTGAAAATGTATTCAGAAATATATTTGCATTATCAGCTCGTGTATATTTTAGAATGCCACGAAATTGGGCGCCGAGGGTAAAAATATTTTAGCTGGCTTTTCGGGAAATTCTAATCGAAATGTGTCTTGGGCGATCAACCAGTCTTACGAGGTTATTAATGCAAAATACAATCGGACTAAGACAGGTTAGCAACGTTAAACCAGTAAACTACATCATACTGAAAGTGAAAGTAAACGATATATTGGTCTTTTCTGGACCATTATTATGACATTCCCTATTTGATAAAGTCCCAGAACAGACCTAAAAACATCGCTAAGTTTTCTCTCCAGAATTTCTTCTGAACAGCAACTTACAATTACATATTCATGATCTGTTGAAAAAAAGATGCAACTTCTAGTATCATCGGAAATATTGAAACTGAGAAGATATTATCACGTGAAAATCTATAGCCAGGAGGCCACAACTAGGCGGGATCAAACATTAGGATCATCTTCGGTAAGATACACCAGGTAGCCTCGTGAATGAAGCTAGGTACACAAGGTATCCCCGCTAATAAAGCTGGATACACAAAGTAGCCTCGTGAATAAGGCTAAAAACACACACCCAAATTATTACGTCGAGTTGTTTAAGATTAAGTAATAATAGCTCCACTTGAGAGAGAGAAAATGACTATTTATAGGGAAGATTATTTGGCCGCGTCACGCTAAGAGTCTAATGTCTTTGTTATTATATGAGGGAAATGACTCTCATATCCTTACATTTAGAAAACTGATTTTATACCTTTTCTTGCATTCTCGTCTGTTTTCGTGGTCGAAGGATTTTGCTCGAGCTTTGACTCCCTTCCAGCGTCCATATTTCCAGATTTATTGACGACTGGCTCCAGGTCACCTCAGAATTATAACGATTTAATTTCAAGATTAAGATGGCGTTACTATAGAAAAGCCAAAGCGAGTGGTCAATTTATTACAAAATCTTGTTTATTTTTCTCATGTCGTCGTAAATGTGTGTTATCTTGAGCCTAGTCTCTTATATTAATGTTGGCATTTTGCCAGCTTATTGCTGTGTCTCTACGTTCGCTGTTTAGGTTTGGTAAGGTTAATACCAGTTAACCAATCGTGTAAATATATCATACATTAACATCAATAAATGAAATAATGCATAGATAATAGTTCGATGCCAGAATGAAACGGGTAACTACCAAGAAGAAACAGAATACATAAATAACCCGAACATGGAGACAGAAAATTATGACGACGTTTCGGTCTGACTTGATCCAAGTCGGACTATAAAGACGGTCCGACTTGCGGGTTATTTATTTATTATTCAAATCACGGTATTGTGCCATTTTATTCTTTAAGAATTAGCATTTTTTTTTTTTGGCCAAATCTTTCAGTTCACATTTTGTCTCGGTATTTTACTGACGGTCTTAAAAGTAAATAGTGAAGTGTGATGAGGAGGATGTGTTGCTTATTGTATACTTCAAAATCTCAGAGAATGTACTACAGGTATAACTTCAATAGCTCAAGTCGTTCACCTGCAATTCCTTGTCCTTACACATTCATTCTTTATCCAAGCCCGACATAAATAAAGAAAAAAATGATACATCAGAAAACGAGATGCTTTAATAAATTGAGCAATCAGCACGCCAGCCAGACAACCAGTCAATCAGGCAACCATCCAGCTTGTCAATCAGCAAAACAGATAGACGGCCAATCATTCAGCCAGCAATTCAATCAGCCAAAAAGACAGCCAGTTAACCAGCCAGCCAATCAGTCAGCTCGTCAATCAGACAGACAGTCAGCCGGCAAGCAGCCAGCCAACTAGTCAATCTGCCAGTCAGTCAGCCAATCAGTCAACAAGTCAGCCAGTCAATCAATCAGCCAGTCATTTCCTCTCGTGATAGACCACTCTCACTTTCTCACTCCTTCCCTGACTGTACTATCCTCTATATTTGTTCACCCCTAGATTGTGCTCAAATAATTGTGTTACAGTTCTTTGTTTAGGTAATAAGCTAGCTTGCAACGACATCCTTTGTCGGTCATACAGTCAGAGAGGTGTTTTGAGTCTGGTGATGGGCTACTGTAAAGAAGTGTTGGAGCATCCCCCTGGTTCCTCGGATCAAGCATGGTTACTTCGCATTACCTAGACGCTGTAACACCTCTCCAAAGTTACCTTTTCACAATGATTATAATTATAAAAATAGGAGAAATGGAATATTTAGCGCTCTTGGTTTCAGGAGATAGAGTTATCCTATCTTTCCTTCACCTCTTCCTTTTAAAGAGGTGTATATCACTTATTGGTTCTGCGTTTATCCATGATAACCATAATTTTTTGAAGGCTTGGACAGCTAAGCCAGCGGGAGTCCTCGGTTAGATGACGAAAAGCTCCAGCAGTGGGTCATCATATGACTGAGACCATCGTCAGGACACACACGTCCTGTTTCCTGACAAATCTTACCTAACCTGTGATCATAATGAAGGTAAGGGGAAGGAAGAGAAAAATCCTCGTTAATTGTATTTATTTTGTCGCATGATGATACTTAATTGTACCTTGTCACACCGGGTTATTGACATGGAATTCCCAGCGATCCTTTCACTACACTTATACTAGGACAAAGATGTTTATTTACTTCACCAAATCATCACCAGTACGACGGCATATACCTACACCTAATCTACACTTGTTCTCAGCATATTCAGTACAATGCTTGCTATCACACACAAATAAACACCTGATAAATACAAACCCTAAACATACACTCCTTTATACAAAAATAACAAGCAAATATATACTCACACACAGACACAGACACAGACACACACACACACACACACACACACACACACACACACACACACACACACACACACACACACACACACACACACACACACACACACACACACACACAAAACCCTACACCAAATCAACTTATGTACAAAACATACATGTGAGAGTTTTATTTGTACATATACAAAACACTTCGCTACTTTATTAACATATATACACTAAAGCTACATGAACATAGACACACCAATTCTACACACATTTTCAAACATATACATACTACAACTACACACATGAACATACACACACTAAAACTACACATACATGAACATTCATATAGAAAACGGTCACACCGACTCACAACGAGTTCTGTACCTAAATTCTCCCAAATTTACTATAATACTCATCCCCGTTCTTCCCTTCTTCCATTTCCAAGACTCACTCGCCTGTTGAAACTCATTCATTGATGTATCATTTATTCACCCACCCACCCATATACCCCCACACAAACCCATGCAAATGGCGTAAACTCAGAGAGATAGTTATATTAGTGTTGGAGGTTACATAAGAACATAAAAAGGAGCACTGCAGCAGGCCTACAGGCTCATTTAGGTAAAGCAGTTCGTATCTGACAAGTCTTGGTTGCGGTCTCCATTAGGACGGAGAGGCAGCCTTATTCACTAGTGTACTAATAGGGGCCAGCACATTATTATACTTTTCATGTAGTATGTAAGCGATCAGACATTTCTCGTTGAGAAAACTCAGTGCAGAAAACTATTCCATTACTACTATTAATACTACTTTTGATACTACTTAATTTTCCCCCGCTCGCATTTTCCGGTTCGTCTTCTAGTCTTCTCTTTTGTCTCGCACATTTGTGACTTGATAATGATCCAGGATGAACCAAACAACGTTCTTTTGAGTAGTTTGTGAACTGGTCCAGCCAGGATATTGCTCCTTTCATCAGTTATACAGTTACGTTTAGGCGCACTTTCATTATCGGTACTTTATGACTGGCAGTCAGTTGGATTATAGTTGTTAGAAGAAAATTTTTCCAGAGCTGTTTCCTATCCGTCATCAGATTATCCGCTTATGTGGGATCAGCGCATCAAGTTTTTACCTGAAGTTTGTGCTCTCTGACGGCCCCGGAGCCGAAGTTGCTACAGATATTGCCCGTAGTGCTTACAATCAAAGACTTTTGACCAGGAATTTTCCAATGGTTATACTGCATATTTCAAACTACAAATGTCATGCCTTTGCATGACATATGTATATATATATATATATATATATATATATATATATATATATATATATATATATATATATATATATATATATATATATATATATATATATATATATATATATGTCGTGCCGAATAGGCAGAACTTGCGATCTTGGCTTAAATAGCAACATTCATCTTGCCATATAGGACAAGTGAAAATCTGTGTATGCAATAATTTCGCCAAAATCATTCTGAACCGAACGAGAAAAATAAATTTCACTGTGTTTGTTTAGTATTAAATTACCGTAAACAAATTTAAAATATATCTACTTGGGTTAGGCTAAAATAAATTATTCTTGTTATAATAAGGTTAGGTAAGTTTTCAAAGATTCTTTTGGTGCAAAATTAAAAATTTTTACATCAACATTAATCAAAAAAATATATCTTTAAACGTATAAGAGAAAATTTCAGAAAGGACTTAATTTTAAATGAGTTCTTGCTAATTGACCAGTTTTACATATTCGGCACGACATATATATATATATATATATATATATATATATATATATATATATATATATATATATATATATATATATATATATATATATATATATATATATATATATATATATATATATATATATATATATATATATATATATATATATATATATATATATATATATATATATATATATATATATATATATATATATATATATGTCGTGCCGAATAGGCAGAACTTGCGATCTTGGCTTAAATAGCAACGCTCATCTTGCCATATAGGAAAAGTGAAAATTTGTGTATGCAATAATTTCGCCCAAATCACTCTGAACCTAACGAAAAAAATATATTTCACTTTGTTTGTTTAGTATTAAATTAATGAAAACAAATCTAAAATATATTTAGTTGGGTTAGGCTAAAATAAATTACGCTTGTTATAATAAGGTTAGGTAAGTTTTCTAAGTTCCTTTTGGTGCAAAATTATAAATTTTTACATCAACATTAATGAAAAAAAATATATCTTTAAACGTATAAGAGAAAATTTTAGAAAGGTCTTAATTTTCAATGAGTTCTTGCTAAATGACCAGTTTTACATATTCGGCAAGACATATATATATATATATATATATATATATATATATATATATATATATATATATATATATATATATATATATATATATATATATATATATATATATATATATATATATATATATATATATATATATATATATATATATATATATATAACACATCGGCCGATTCCCACCAGAGCAGGGTAGCCCGAAAAAAAAAAACTTTCATCATTCACTCGATCACTGTCTTGCCAGTGAGGTGCTTTACACTAGTTTTTAAACTGCAACATTAACACCCCTCCTTCAGAGTGCAGGCACTGTACTTCCCATCTCCAAGACTCAAGTCCGGCCTGCCGGTTTCCCTGAATCCCTTCATAAATGTTACTTTGCTCACACTCCAGCAGCACGTCAAATATTAAAAACCATTTGTCTCCATTCACTCCTATTAAATACGTTCATGTATGCTTGCTGGATGTCTAAGCCCCTCGCACACAAAACCTCCTTTACCCCCTCCCTCCAACCTTTCCTTGGCCGACCCCTACCCCGCCTTCCGTGCATTACAGATTTATACACTCTCGAAGTCATCCTCTGGACAACAGTTTTGGCAATCCCGCACCTCGTCCTACCTTCCAAACTACGAATTCTCTGCATTATATTCGCACCACACATTGCCCTCAGACATGCCATCGCCACTGCCTCCAGCCTTCTCCTCGCTGCAACATTCATCACCCATGCTTCACACCCATATAAATGCGTTGGTAAAACTATACTCTCATACATTCCTCTCTTTGCCTCCAAGGACAAAGCTCTTTGTCTCCACAGTCTCCTAAGTGCATCGCTCACCCTTTTCCCCTCATCAATTCTATGATTCACCTCATCTTTCACAGACCCATCTGCTGACACGTCCAATCCCAAATATCTGAATACAGTCACCTCCTCCGTACTCTCTCCCTCCAATCTGATATCCAATAAAGATTGGATATCAGATTGGATATCCAATCTGATATCCTCATAACCTTACTCTTTCCTATATTCCCTTTTAATTTTCTTTTACATACCCTACCAAATTCGTTCGCCAACCTCTGCAACTTCTCTTCAGAATCTCCCAAGAGCACAGTGCCATCAGCATTAAGCAACTGTGACAACTCCCACATTGTGTTTGATTCTTTATCTTTTAACGCCACACCTCTTACCAAGACCCTCGCATTCACTTCTCTTACAACCCCAACTAT
>NC_091313.1:16450747-16458247 GCF_038502225.1 Cherax quadricarinatus
TTGTTTATTAATAAATGTTCACATAGAATTAGAAACATATAGGGGGTGGTAGGAGAAGAAAATATTCAAACAGCTCCGGGGAGAACCTTGAGTTTTCTCTGAGGTACGTTTATTGTCTTCTCTGAGGATGAGGGTCCCCATTCCAGCTATAGAGGTGGTACTTCCCTATATATATATATATATATATATATATATATATATACCGACAGACTCTCTCACACACACACACACACACACACACACACACACACACACACACACACCCATATTACAAACAAAACAGGTATTTGAACAAAATGACAGAAACCGATTCGTTCCTGCAAATAATGCCAAATATATTCAGATGTACAACAGCCTGGTTGATCTGGCACCTGAAGATATTTGTCCAGATTTTCTTGAAGACTTCTACACATGTCCCAGCAGTGTTTCTGATATCTTCTGGTGAGATGTTGAATAGCGGGGCCCCGGATATATGGATTTAAAATTTTGTTGAAGCATTATTATGTAAAGTAAAAGGACACAGGTGCAACTAATGTGACATTTTATTGTGGCAACGTTTCGCTCTCCAGGAGCTTTGTCCAGCCGTTCCAAATAGTACATGGACACAGAGGGTATATATAGGCTTAGAGGGAGGTGCAGTACTAGTGGTAGTAGTAGTTACCCAAGTAATAGCATTTATATCCTTTTACTCATGTGCCAAGTTAATTGTTCTCCCATATTGTATTACTACTACTACTACAACTTATTTCACTACTACTACTACTACCACTAGTACTGCACCTCATTCTAAGCCTATGTATACCCTCTGTGTCCATGTAACGGCTTGACAACGCTCCTGGAGAGCGAAACGTTGCCACAATAAAATGTCACATTAGTTGCACTTGTGTCCTTTTACTTAACACATTGTCGGTAATTCTACCAAAATATATACGAAGCATTATGATGCATATCCATCCCTCATATTTTCAATAAAAAGTAAAATACACTTAAATTTACGGGAGCAAACAAAGTTAAATTTATTGTTTTTATTTGTAGTCTGTATATTTAACAAGATAAGCTAATTAGTGTAAATGTACATGATTTTCCACAGCCGTCTTTCACTGACAAAAACTACACGACTGCAGAGGCACCCAAGTTTTATGGACCGAGCAGCGTCAAGGGTTTTGTTTTCATTTTTGTGGCATTAGAAGCTACTGCCAGGCACATACTTCACGCAAGACGGTTCCTTACGCCCTGAAATTTATAGCCAAAAAACAGCATTGTAATAAATATATCCAACTGCCTAGCGCTGAATGGTTTTCTTCGAGTGAATTATGCAGAAAGATTGAGCTCAGTTTGTGTAAATGGGAAGAAAGCACATATGAATTTTTTTTTTTTTTTTTTTTTTTGGAATTGTTTATGAGGATTTTTGTTTTCAAATGAGAGCATCATTGTAAAGCAGCCGGAAAGAGAAGCAAATAATGGTATAAATTTTCTGTTAGTATATACGCGAGCACTAAAGCTGCTGTGATAATGTGCGGAGTTAAAATTAATGGGAAATTTTGGGTGAAGAAACAAAATCATCGAGGCCTGGAGCTGTGAATGTTGCGTGCATCGTTCAACAATTCAAGTACCAAGTGTACACAAATACTCCCCGACTCTTATATAGGGGGTTGTCAACAAACCATGACAGACAAACCACACCATAATGTAGAGAATATCAAGCAAGTATTAGTTAACTCTGGTCTCAGTTCATATGAAATGTTAAATTGTACAGTGAATGGCAACATTTCCGCTCGTAATTAACAATAAGATAACATGTTTGTGTGAAACATCTCTGCAGTCCTGTTTCTATTCTGGATTAAACACAAAATGTAGAGCCCTTATTTGTGTTCTCATGCTAAGTCAGCCTAATCGCCGGCCTTTAGAGCCACAACACAATGTTATCGTTCTTGTACTGTATTGCAGGTCACGATTATGTTGCTAGGTCAGAGAACAATTGCAGATTGTGTACTTGGGCAGGATAACGCAGCATAATACTGAGCCATGTTTATGAACATACATCTACGGCGACCGACCAGCAGCTAGGGAGAGAGAGAGAGAAGCTATAAACATTACTCGTGATAACTTTTTCAGGCTTGGCGCAACATCAGAATTTACACTACATAAATTCGGCTGCCTTCGCGTAACAAATCCTGTGCATCGTAAAGCCATTTGCCTTTGCCGAAAATAAGATACAACGATGTATGCAAAATTAAGCAATAAAGTCAACACACAGCGTAAAATATTAAACTATTTTTACATTTGGCGAACGAAATTAAATTTGCATATATATTTTTCAAACCGCATAACGAGAGTGAATATAATTTAAGGAGGAGAAGACTGGAGACGGATTATCCTTGAACATAAAATGCCTCCTGGGAAGGAGGTAAAAGATCTTCTTGTGCTACATCCAGGCATCCCGAGCGCCTGGAGATCCCCTGGAATTTCAAAATGAGAAAGGGCCTCCACGAGAATAATTAATGAATATAATAATAAAATAATTGATCTCAGGACATTTTGCACTTATAAAAATGATGTGGGTTGAGAGCCGCCTCCCGAAGATTGAAGTCCCTCCCTTGCCCCATTGAGGATTGAACCACCGGACTTCTGACGATAGCCAAGAGTGTAACCACTTGAACACTGTAGGAAAAGGCCAGAGATATACAGTAATGTGTCGGCGTGCGCCATCCTTCACCAAGATTTATTATCTATTTGCCGATTCTTATTCATCTGTACAGAACTCACTATCATTAGAATAATATGGAAAGGTGATCCAGTCCTATAACAGCACCATATTTCCTCTTAGACAACTCAAAGAATGGACTTGTAAATCTCTCCGGCTTTCTTCACTCTTCTAGCTCCTAACTCAAAGTTACGACTCTTACAAATGGTTCGCTCGGTAAAAATATTGGCCAAGGAAACACTTCAAATAGCGGCCAATGATCATAAAACTGACCAGGACTGTCGGACTGACGGAGCGAGGAAATTGTGGCGCCATTTTCGTCATGGCCAGACCAGTATAATGGCGTTCCTATACTCCACAGCTTTCAGAGTATAGACCTCGCTGACCAGGAGGGCAAGGACTCCAGCAAGAAAGGATTTTGGAATTCAGGACATATGGCAGTGTCCACGGTATCCCAGGCAAGGTTTCGTATACCAGGAAATCAAGGAAGCTAGGTTTTTACAGATTAATATAGAATAAGCTAGTTTTAAAGGAAAAGAGGGATATAGTATATTGGTCATGAAGTATACTTTCATAGGTTCAGCTGCAAACTTCAAAAGGCTGAGGCAAGTTTCTACAGGTCCAGACGCAAAGTTTTTTTTTTTTTTTTTTTTTTTTTTTACCTAGTCAAAAAGATAGGTTTATACAAGACAAAATACAAAGTTTTACGTGCCAAAGGCAAGAGTAACTCTCTCTCTCTCTGTTTGTGTGTGTATAATATATATATATATATATATATATATATATATATATATATATATATATATATATATATATATATATATATATATATATATATATATATATATATATATATATATATATATATATATATATATATATATATATATATATATATATATATATATATATATATATATATATATATATATGAAAGCAGCGAAGATTGATGGAATAAAGACAGAAATGTTTAAAACAGGTGGGAAGATATTTTTGGAATGGTTGGTGCTTTTATTTAATAATGTGTGGAAGAGGGGATTGAAAGTGAGAATGCATAGTTCCTTTGTATAAAGGCAAAGGAGACAAAGGAGAGAATAAGAATTATAGGGGATAAGCCTGTTGAGTATACCTGTTAAAGTGTATGGTAGAGTTATTATTGAAAGAATTAAGAGTAAGAAGGAGAGCAGGATCGCAGATGAACAATGAAGCTTTAGGAAGATTAGGGGATGTGAAGATCAAGTGTTTACAGTGAAGCATGTAAGTGAACAATGTTTAGATAAGGGTAAAGAGTTTCTCGTTTCATATATGGATTTGGAAAAAAAGATGTGATACGATGGATAGGAGGTCAATGTGGCAGATGAATAGGAGGTAGGTTACTGAAAGCAGTTAAGAGTTTTTACGAGGTTAGTGAGGCTCAGGTTAGAGTATAGGAGAGAGGGAGATCATTTCCCAGTAAAAGGAGGCCTTAGACAGGGATGCGTGTTGTTGTTCAATATATTTATAGATAGGGGTGTAAGAGAAGTGAATGCCCGGGTGTCGGCAATAGGTGTAGGAATAAGAAATAAAGAATTTAACACAAAGTGGGAGTTGTCACAGTTACTTTGTGCTTATGACACTGTGCTTATGAGAGATTCTGTAGAGAAGTTAGAGATTGGTGAACGAATTTGGAAGTGTGTGTAAAAGAATGGAATTAAAAGTGAACATAGGAAAGAGCAAATGATGAGGATAACAAAAAAATTAGGTAAAGACAGACTGGATATCATATTGGAGGGGGAAGTATGGAAGAAGTGAATGTATTCAGATATTTGGGAGTGAACTTGTTAACAAATGGGTCTATGAAAGACGAGGTGAATCATACAATTGATAAGGGGGAAAAGGTGAGTGAAACACTGAGGAGTCTGTGGAGACATTATCCATGGAAGCAAGGGAAGCAAAGATGGGACTGTATGAGGGTATAGTGATGTCATCGCTCTTATATGGGTGTGAAGTATGAGTGGTGAATGTTGCAACAAAGAGAAGGCCGGAGGCAGTGGAGATGTCGTGTCTGAGGGCAATGGATGGTGTGAATATAATGCAGAGAATCCGTAGCTTGGAGATTTGGAGGAGGTGCGGGGTTTGCAAATGTATTATCCAGAGGGCAGAGGAAGGGTTGTTGAGTTGTTTTGGACATTTAGAGAGGATGGAACAAAACAGAAAGACTTGCAGGACATACAAATCTGAAGTGGAAAGAAGGCGGGGTAGGGGTCGTCCTAGGATATGTTGGAGGGAGGGGGGTAAAGAAGGTTTTGTATGGAGGGGCCTGAACTTCCAAAAAGAGTACCTGAGCATTTTAGATATTAGCGAGTGGAGACGAATGTTTTTTTGACGTGCTGTTGGAGCGTGAGCAAAGTAATATTTATGAAGGGATTAAGGGAACCGATTAGCCGGACTTGAATCATGAAGGCAGAGAGTACAGTGCCTGCGCTCTGAAGGAGGGCTGGAGATATGTCGCAGTTTTTTAATTATAGTGTAGGCATGCCTCTGACAAGACAGTGATGGAGTGAATGATGATGAATATATATATATATATATATATATATATATATATATATATATATATATATATATATATATATATATATATATATATATATATATATATATATGTATCTATATATATATATATATATATACATATATATATATATACTTATATACACAATAATAGTATTTAAAAGCTACGATGTGCTTCTTTATATCATATTATCAGCATAGCCACTACCGAGATGCACACAAATATAAATTCCTATAGAGGAAATAACTGATACTGAAAAATCTTAAACTGGAAAACTTATAGTGGATATGGAAAAAAAAGTTGGAAAATGAGAACAAATTTTTTTCTTAAGGAATGTAAGAAGAGGTAAGACAATCAGGTCGGGTGGCACTTATTGACATCTTGTCAAAGGCTGCCAATATGGAGTGATAAAATGGGATCAAGAGAAACGAATTCGGCGCTCGCTTTGAAGCTGTGGGTGTTGTTGATGTGTGGAGGTGAAAGAGGCTTTGACGGCGGCTGTGAAGTATTTCCAAGGGTGTTGTGAGGGACTTGAACCAGTGTTATGAGGGACATGAACCAGTGTTATGAGGGACTTGAACAAGTGTCATGAGGGACTTGAATCAGTGTCATGAGGGACTTGAACAAGTGTCAGGAGGAACTTGAACCAGTGTCATGAGGAACTTGCTTCCACGGGTGCTGTCAGGGACTTACTTCCACCGGTGCTGTGAGGGATTGCCACCGGTGCTGTGAGGGACTTACTTCCACCGGTACTGTCAGGGACTCTTAAAACAGTAAAGATTAGAGATAAACTAAATTAAGATGAATCACTTGTTTCATTGTCCATATACTTCCATGACTTCACCTGCTACCATTATATTTTTCCTATTAATATGAACTTTCCTACCATCATTATTCTTTATTACCATGAATTTTCCTGTTACCATGACTTTAAAATAATAATAATTCTTCCACTGACATTCATTCATAATCAGCTTATCATTCATGCCCGTGACTCATGCCATGCTCGTCATTCCTACCATACCCGTTGTCCATGCTTGTCATGCCATTCCTGTCACTACTACCAGAGTTCATTCCTCTCATACCACACCTTTCTCTCGTATTACACCAGTCACTCATACCACGGCCGTCTCTCCCACACAATGCCTGCAGCGCATATACCCTCACTCATATCGTCCCGGTAGACGACAATAACCTAAATATTGTATATCGAGAAAATTGCTTTAAAAAAAAAGCGATTGTGCCTTAAAGGTGGAGAGATTCTTTCCTCTCATCTTCCCTCTCCCACAACATAGAAACCTACATAAATCAACTATGTTGAAAAAAATATATATTTTCACGAGTAATTGGTAAACACGTAGGGGTCACACAGAGTACGGGGAATGGAAGGTAATAATGTTTGATCAAAGGAAAAGGAGAGAGGTACAAGGCATCAAGGCACCCCACTTCAAGGATAAGATCTTTATACTTTTCATTTGTTTTAGTAAAAATTACATTTTGTAGATCCTTGATTTTATTAAATATTCATTCAGCCTACTTATATATTTAAGTAAAGTTATGAGTCGAACTTAAGTACCGTGATTGCCACCTTGTTACCTTGGTCCTCTCCACCAGAGCGTCCCTCAAGGAAGGTTAAGAACATAAAAACATAAGAAAGGAGGAGCACTGCAGTAGGCCTGTTGGCCCATACTAGGCAGGTCCTTCACAAATCCAACCCACTAACACAAATCTAGGGAATTGGATGCGCTTCATTTCCCTGAATTGAGTCTCAGTACCATCCATCCCCCTCCCCACAGGCGCTGTATAATCCTACAGGTTTAGCGCTCCTCATGATTATTATAAAAATCGACTAGAATGACGTATGGTTCCCACAGCTATGGTTGACGACCACTAACTTGATCCTTAACTGTGCATCATTCTTGTCAAAACCAGTGAGACCTGGGTTTGACTCCCAGGTCTTACTGGCTTTGCCCAGGTGGCGCTTGACGTATGGGCAAATCTCCGCCTTTTCTGGTCCATGAAGTGCCTTGATGATGGGAAAGTATTCTTCGTCTACATGGAGATACCCTTTCCTTCCTTCCTGGAATCGATCTCGACTGTCTGTCATTCTCCCGGCGCTATGTGATAGCTAAGGGTTTAACTATTTCTCATGGATGTCAAAATAATAAAATACAGTTAATAATATATTTAATAATAGTAATAAATAATAATAAACAGCATATTCTCGAATAAATAATAATAT
>NC_091313.1:16460747-16485747 GCF_038502225.1 Cherax quadricarinatus
GAATTAAACTGCCTTCATTATCGCATACCTAAATAATAAAATTTCTCTTACATTTTTAGCGACATTCTTCCAGTAATAATTACAACTTAACAGCGACCACCATAATCCCTCTGTATAATCACTACTGCCGTAATTTTTCTCTCTGGAGAAGAGAGGGTTAAGGTGAAAATTAATGGTTGAGAGGAAGAGGGAGGGGAATGAAGCCTCTGATGGACGACTCAACTCATCCCACAATATATTGTCAGGTAAAAACAATCTTGATGAAAGCAAGAAGCGCACAGGCATGAGACATATTAGTGTGTGTGTGTGTGTGTGTGTGTGTGTGTGTGTGTGTGTGTGTGTGTGTGTGTGTGTGTGTGTGTGTGTCTGTGTGTGTGTGTGTGTGTGTGTGTGTGTGTGTGTGTGTGCGTGTGCGTGCTCGCGCTCGCCAACCTCCCGAAGCAAATACCTTTATATGTAACTTAATTATAGGCAATGTAAAGTATTTCTATTGATACTAATATATAAAAATATATAAATACACACAAAATAACCGCAGTGAAAAATAGTGTAATTCCTGGCGCTTTCATGATTTCTCACATTATCCAGCATCAATAAAAATAATAGAAAGACAGAAGACTTATAAGGCTGAGACAGGGCCTCACACTTGACCTTACTCATAGAACGTGGGAGAGCAGTTGTAAATCAGGTCACATGTCAAGAAAAAATTTAGAGTGATTTATCAGGTAAAGGGAATTTTGTCAACAGTTAATAATTCTCACAAATACTATTCATTTTAAATGAATTTAAATTTATAGAACCCTGAACTTATATTCAATGAGTAGAGTCGTATGTGACGTCACATGTAACGCCATTAATTAGCTTGATAAGTTTCCCGTTTTCCTATTATTTTTACTGTTCCTTGATAATGTGAGAAATTGCAATCGTCAGGAAATTTCCCTGTAGCACCTATTTTTTGGAACCAAGCTACACTTCCAGTCAGACTAGGAGGTACAGGGAAATTTCCTGTACTTTGTAATTCCTCACAATATCAAGGAACAGTAAAAATAATAGGAAAACGGGACACTTAGCAAGCTGATATATAGCGTTGCATATGACGTCACATATGACTACTCATTGAATATAAGTTCAGGGTTGTATAAATTTAAATTTTGCACAGCATCACAAATTGCACTACCTGCTTTCCTGTCCTCATGTGTTGCATCCAGTGGATTTATAGTGATTCTCCCTGAACACCTTAGGGACAATACTGGAGTTCACGACCAAAAGTTCGTTGACGGGCCACGCTCTGCAATAATCTAACTGGCTCTGAAACCAGACCTGCTCCCCACAATAACTAAAGTCACACTGGGAGTGCCCAGTACTGAGAAATATATCCTCAACAGTGCTTTAGTGTATAGGGGAGAATAGAGACCAACTTTTAGGAGTGAGAGCTCCTCATGCAGGGGAATTACTGTTGGCTGTTCCCAACTCCTTCCTTAGAACACGTCTCTAGCCATGGACCATCCGCACTGGCATTGCCCTTTGCCTTGCCGCTCCTATTCTCACCGAACACAGGTGTATTTGCGGCAGGAAATAAGCAGATCGATTCGGATACCACGGTCATGTTTGCCATAGATCAGGTGGAAATATTCCAAGGCATGAAGGGGTTAATAACATCAAGTAAAGCCTCACAACAGCCGGATGCAAGCAATAAGGAAGCCACTCCATCTATGCAGATACGATGGCAACCAAAAGAGCCCAGATGGTATCAAGTTTCAAGCCTGGACAGACGGCAAGCAGGTGGTGTGAGACTTCACATGTGCATCCTCCAATGCATCAGGGAGGAAGGAGAGGCAGTTGCCGGCTTCAGGAAGTCCCAGAAGTCTAGAAAATACGGTGAACTGGCCCATCATTATTTGTTCCCATAAGCTTAGAGACCCTTGGCCCATGGGGAAAGAGTGATAGGCAAAAGACTCATCAGGGTAACTACGGATCCCAGGCCAGCTGGTTTTCTGTTCCAGCGACTCATCGCTGCTGTTTAGAGGGGTAATGCCTGCTGTATTCTGGGTACGCGCCCTAGCTGTGAGGAAGTGGATGAGATTTTCGCATTGTAATCTGGAGATGTCGTGTCTGAGGTCAATGTGCGGTGTAAATATTATGCAGAGAATCTACAGCTTGGATATTAGGAGGTGCAAGGCTTCTGAAAGTATTATCCAGAGGGCTGGGGAGGGGTTTGTTCAGGTGGTTTGGACATTTAGAAACTGTGGAACGAGATACAATGACTCGGAGGAGGTATAAATATATAAGGAAGGCGGGATAGGGGTTGTGTTAGGTAAGGTTGGAGGCAGGGGCTAAAGGAGGTTTTGTGTGCGAGAGGTTTGGACGTCCAGCAAGCGTATGTGAAAGTGTTATACAGGCGCGAGTAGAGGCAATTTTCTTTTTTATATCTTGACGTGTTGTTGAAGTGTGAGTAATGTAACATTTATGAAGGGATTCAGGGAACCGACAAGCCGGACTTGAGTCCTGAAGGTAGGAAGTACAGTGCCTGCTCTCTGTAAGAGGGGTGGAGATATGTTGCAGTTTTTGAGCTATAGTGTCGGCGCGCCTCTGGAAAGACAATGATGGAATTAATGATGATGAAAGTATTTCATCTTTCTCGGGTCACCCTGCCTCGTTGGGAAACGGCCGATGTGTTAATAAAAAATAATATACTTATCCAGGTATAGCTTCAGTACCTAAGGAGATATGTTTGTAATACACTGGCGGGGATATCTACAATACCTTTGTATATCAACAATACATATGCATGTATATTTGTAGTAAGTAAATAGGATTACAGTACATACAACAGTGTACAAACGCAGCTGTTGCGACACCTGAAGTGTATTCCTTGCTCACCGTTCGAAATGTTTAGTGTTGTGAATGGCCAAAATCCGACCTGTTCGCACACCTGCTATTTCCGATATTGTCCCGCCTGCCATTCACCTGCCAAGAACACATCCAAAAGGCTTTTCCATCAATTGTGTACTCTTCTGTTGCTTCGTTTACCATTCTTACAACCCGCTCCTATCTGTTCTCGCCTGCCACTCGCTCGCCTATTTTAGCTAAGGTCTGAGGGAGAAGCTAGATATTTCTCTGTCATTCTTGTTATACTGTTATGCTACAGTAAAACTAACAGTCTAATTGCCTATCGTTAATCCTAGTGCTCATTTATTCTTTGCAAAATTTACATTTTATTGTGATTTTTTTCAAGTCATCCCCCAGTATTGAAAAAAATTATTTCTTAAAATTATTACCTTCAAATAACGCTCGTGTTAAGCTGAGCCATATTGCAAAAAAATGTAAACATAAGCAACGGACAGAAAATTGAGGTAAAAATTATTTTGGACATGGTCTTGGCAGATGAATGGCAGGCAGGAAAATATCTTAAAATAGCAGGAGAACGTACAGATAGATTTTGCCGTTCCACAAGACAAAAATAATTTTTAACGTATGGTCAGATTAGATTTCTAGCCCTGGAGCAATTGCAAGAACATCTGTACACACAAGTATTCAATTATTTTTTTTGTTATATTGTGTAATAAATTACGTAAAACGTGTATGCTAATTGACTGACATTCTTTCTCTGGGAGTTAAATCTGAAAGCTCTTTGTGTGACGAGCAAGCTCTTGCTATAAGTAAACACCTGCCTGTGATGCTTGCATATAGGGATATGACATTTACATACATAGTGTGAGACATACACATTGAGTGCGTGCGTGTGTGTGTGTATGTGTCTGTATGTGTGTGTGTGTGTGTGTGTGTGTGTTTGTGTGTGTGTGTGTGTGTGTGTGTGGTGTGTGTGTGTGTGTGTGTGTGTGTGTGTGTGTGTGTGTGTGTGTGTGTGTGTGTGTGTGTGTGTGTGTGTGTGTGTGTGTGTGTGTGTGTGTGTGCGCTCGCGCGATAGAGTGCGTTAGATATGTGTTTGTAAAAGACACCCCACACATGGGCTGTAATCTCCCGTAAACTAAGCGTCGATTACAATTCCTAATGCATGTAAACATCATAACCAAATAGAAAACACTAATTTTTAAATATCAATGTTTATATAATGAGCAAACCTGATGAAATTACTAACGGTTACCAATTTCACAATACAGAAGGAAGACCTGGACAAGCTGCAAGAGGCTTTAAGAGTATCCTTGGCAAATGTTAAAATACTGAAACTGAGCACCAGAGAAACGAGACCGGAGAAAGACCCCATGGAAAGGGAATCAAATGGAGGTATTAGTCCCATAAAAAAAAAAAAAGATGTCGAGGAATATAAATCCGGCAAGTACCCGAACTACTTACAGAAACTTGAGTAGTGATGAATTTGAACATACAGCTCTACTGTGGCACACAAAAAATTAGGGAAGATTTTGAGGTTTACCAACTGGCTGATAGCTGACCTGACATGGATGGAATAAAAATGAAAGATCCCAGCTGGAAGTTGTAAACCTGGATGAACAAAGGGAAAAAATATAGGAAGCACCTGTACGGTACAAAGGCTTCATTTTTAAAAATAAAACAGGTAGTCAAAAAAAAATGTTTCGAAAGTACATCCTCGATTTTTTTTTTTTTTTGCTTGTTTAAGATTTTCTGATTGCTTCGGAGAAATGAATGACTACACGACATAACCGCTGTAGGTTCGAACCTACGAGCTATCACGAGAGTGCTACGAGTATATGGACCCGGCTGTTGTGCATAATAATTATTTTTTTAAATAAAATTGGTTAAAACATTATTATTTCTGTGTTGAAATATAGACATTTTTTAAGGCTAAATTAAAATGAGCCTGTTATAATAAGATTAGGTAAGTTTTCTAAGGTTCTTTTGGTAAAAAATTAATTTTAACATTAACGTAATTTAAAAATAAACATCTTTAAACGAATAAGAGAAAATTTTAGAAAAGACTTAATTTTAAACGAGTTCTTGCTAATTGACCAGTTTTACCTATTCGGCACAACATATATATATTTAAAACAAACAAGGAACAGAAATACCAAAGCCGTAGTAAACAAACCATTGTAACGTTTCGGAGCACCCAACTCCATCATCAATGCTAAAACAAAAACAATTGCCAAGCATAATACTTACTTTATATCAAAAACAAAATTTTTATATATAAAGAAAGTCATCAAATTTAAAATATAGCTAAGTTACATAAACAAATCTAGCTATGTACGCGCGAGCGCCCGACTATACAACAAATTGTGAGATGAGATGATGAAAGTAAGAGCATAATTTCCTTATAAACGAGGTAGAAGTTATTGCAACAAATATGAGAAATATTAAATTTACTACGCTTATATGAGAACAGAAAATAAAATTACATACACAAGTTTACGAGAAATTACATACCAAAGAATGAAGTCTTATTAGTGCTCATTCTGTATATCCTAATACGCTCGAAAGCTGGAAATGAAAGCTGGACAACGTTTCGGTCCATCGTGGATCATTATCCACTCATAATAGGACGTTGGCCCATTTTTGGCTTTCGATTGTATTCATTCAGGCTTTCACAACTTTCTAACGCACTCGCGTTTCCTGAATACAACTTTCATGGACGAGCCAGAACTTTTCAGTTTAAATTTCCAATTCATAAGGAGGTTGTGGTACTTTATACGGTAATTTCAATGTGCCTAATGTTAAAAGATATGAACAAAAGGCAGGTATATGGAGTCTATGAGAAAATAAATCAGAAGAGAATATAATAAACAGAGGTATTAAACAATCTTCTTAATGTGTAGAAATTATGTCGTATTGTATCATTGGTTGCAAAATATTTGACAAGCTCTGAATATATTAAAAAATGTAATGTTAAATACAAACTAAATGAAAAAAAATCGTAATGAGAACTGGATATAATCATACACGTGATAGAAGATCTTAGGCAGGATAAATAAGGGACTAGATAATATATAACACGAATTATTTTAGAAGATTGGTCCTGAAAAGGAGAAATCGTTCCAGCAGTGAATTTTAATCGCAAGTAAATTTCTTTAAGCTTGAAATGGAAAATAAAAAAATGGATCTCATTAGGATGAGATAAGATAACCAACACGCTCAGTTATATTTTCTGAAAAGTGTTCGGTTAGAAATGACATATACCATAAAGTGTGATTTAAATAAGGAAAAAGATCATTGACTTCATTGATAATTTTTTTTATTAACACAAAAGTAGTTTTCCACTAAGGTAGGATGGCCCGAGAAAGAAAAGCTTTCATCATTCGCTCCATCACTGTCTTGCCAGAGGCGTGCTTACACTACAGTAATAAAACTGCAACATTAACACCTCTCCCTCAGAGTGCAGACACTGTACTTCGTATCTCCAGGACTCAAGTCTGGCCTACCGGTTTCCCTCAATCCCTTCATAAATGTTACCTTGCTCACACTCCGACAGCATGTCAAGTCCTAAAAACCATTTATCTCCATTCGCTCTTAATTAGCTCACCCATGCTTGATGGAAATCCAAGCCCCTCGCACACAAAACCTCCTTTAACCCCTCCCTCCAACCTTTCTTAGGACGACCTCTACCTCGCCTTCCCTCCACTACATATTTATACACTCTAGAAGTTATTCTATTTCGTTCCATCCTTTATATGTCCGAACCACCTCAATAACCCCTCCTCCGCCTTCAGGATAACAGTTTTGGCAATCCCGCACCTCCTCCTAATTTCCAAACTACGGATTCTCTGCATTATATTTGCACCACTCATTGCTCTCAGACATGACATCTCCATTACCTCCAGCCTTCTCCTTGTTGCACCATTCACCACTTATGCTTCACACCCATGTAAGAGCTTTGGTATAACTATACTATCATACATTCCCCTCTTTACTTCCATGGATAAAGTTCTTTGTCTTCAAAGACTCCTCAGTACACCACTCATCTTTTTCCCCTCGTCAGTTCTATGATTCGCCTCATCTTCATAGACCAATCTGCTGATATGTCCCCTCCCAAATATCTGAAAACATTCACCTCCTCCGTACTCTTTCCCTCTAATCTGGTATCCGATCTTTTGTTACCTAACTTTTTATAACCTCATCACCTTACTCTTTCCCATATTCACTTTTAATTATCTTCTTTTACATACCCTACCAAACTCATTCACCATCCTTTGCAACTTCTCTTCAGAATCTCCCAAATAAATTAATGCAATAAAAAATGGGAAGAATTATATATAAACAATGTAGGAACTGTTTTGTAAGATGTTACTAATAAGACGGTAATATATTTTAGTTTATTGGGAAATTATGAAACGACCGAAACAAGAATGACTCAGCAACAGACGCTTAAAAATCGTGGATTAGAAATAAGGAAAATTGACTTCATAAGATACAAACCCACAACACAAGTTTATCAGTGATCCATATAAGATAGAAATGAATTGGTAACGAAATTAGGAATAAATTTAGTAAAATGAGGAAAATTAAAAGAAAAAATACAATGTCAAATTCTCTATTAACATTTGTCAAAAAAAAAAAAAATTAAAAGTGAAAATTTAAAAAAAAAAATGTCTTGAGATTTAATTGCCATTCGAGTGAAGAAAAAATGAACAAGACGTTAAATAAGAAATTCTCAAGAATGTGAACTCTTCTTCATAGTCACCGGCAGACAAATGGAAAATGTCAAACACTGCAGAGAGATTTATCAAATATGATCACAAGAATTGACATTACAGTCGTGTCTCGCTAACAAGCACTGCAGTCAACACACCGGAAAAACTTCATTAGAGGAGAATGAAGCAAACATGTGAAGAACAAAATCCTGCTATCAAACAAATCGGCTTGAGATTAACAAAAAATCTCTTGACCTCTAATGTATTAGGTTATGTTGATCATCATGGAAATTAAACAGGAATAAATGATAAGTTCGCTCTGGACACCCACCCACATATTCTTCCCGCACCACAACCGTTAATACACAGTTCCCACACTACTACCCGCACCACTCACCTCATTACCTACTACACTAACCCGCCACATCCCACTCACCTGCACCACTCACGCACATCCACTGCCCCGACAACACAACTCATCTGGACATCGATAAGCTCTCTTTATTTGTTGACATCTTGCTTGTATATTTGGTCATGCGCCCACACTTCCACCCATATCTCCCCCGCACATCTCGCCAATACATTTACCTAACCCAACCACTCACATCTCACCCACACATCCACCCATCTCATTTATTCTCAACCCACGAGTACAACTACCCCCACCATCGAACAGCCCACCAGTACACCCACCCAACCTTCCTCCGCTTACACATCTCGGACATTCAACCAATTCAAGCCAATTATAGCAGGAAATCCCCTGTCCAAGAGGATACATTCAATGCCAATTTTTATTCCATAATTAATAAAGATTCCACAGTAGTGTGTATGAAGTAATCACAATTACATTTTACAAATGCTGGTATGGTCGTTACTGTGGTGTAATACGTTGTATTACATGCAAATTGTCCCTCTAATTGGGGATTTCATAGTATTTAATCTTTTATGGTATTGCCTCGACCTTGTTCGAACTAATCTGCAATTTGCTGTTTGTTGTGATGGTTGTAGCGGAGATGGCGATGGTGGTGGTAGTGGTGATGGTAGTGTTAGTAGTGGTAGTATTACTGGTGTAAGTAGTGATAGCAGTGTTAGTAGTGGTGGTGGTGTAGTTTGAGGAGGAGGTGGTATTGGTACGGGTGATGTAAGTGTAGTGTTGGTAGTGGCGGTGATGGTTACTTAACAAACAATACAAAGAACATCAGAAGATATGCCCGTGTGAGCACTAGTTAGTCACGTTCAAACAAACACAATGTTTGAGTTCTTCCTGAAAATTAAACACATTCTTCATAATGTAAACACGCCCTGTATTATGTAAACACGACCTGCATAACGCAAATACATCCTGTAAAATGCAATCATTTTATGTTAATACGTCCTCCAGTTATGTAAACACTTTACCTATATACTGTAAATACGTCCAACATAATGCAAATACATCCTGCATAAACACGTCCAGCATGATGTAAAACACCCTGCACGTACACGAATCCAAAATAATCAAAATATATGCAAAATAATGTGCTCAGGTAACTTGGCTACTGACAAGAGAGCATTTACTGAAGCATATTATGTAGACTCAAGTTAAAAGTAAACAATATTGTCAGCTGAGTCTATATAATATGACTCAGTAAATATTCTCTTGCAAGTAACGAAGTCAGCTGAGCACAGTATTTGTCATATATTCCGACGAGTATATCCCATGATGAGTGTGCACTAAGAGCAACAGTGTATGTGAACATGGAAATGGTATATATCACAGAACTGAATGACCTGAAGAGAATGGAGGAGAGAATAAGCGATCTTGATGCTCACGATGCCCTATATCTCCTCACAAGGTGTCTTACTATGCCAAGACTCACTTCCTGAGGTGTGCACACTCTTTTGACAACCCAACACTCGACAAATATGACGCACACCTGAGATCAACCTTTAAGAAGGCATTGAACTTGTCACTAGAGGATCGGCAATGGGATCAGGCAACCCTCCCAGTGCGACTGGGAGGTATAGGGGTGCGCCAAGCAACGTAGGTAGCATTACCTGCATTTCTGCCTTCGTGTTTGACTTCCAGTGGATTAGTCAAGAAGATTGTCCCCGAACGCTAAAGAGATGAGGTAGGAGCTCAAGACCCAACGTTCACTGAAGCACCTTTGCGGTGGGACACGCTTGTGGACTCCTCCAATAGACCAGCTCCTACCAAAAAGCATAAACAATCCCACTGGGACAAACCGATCATGGACAAAATCGCCAACACAATGCTCACCAAAGCTTCAGGAAAGGACAAAGCTCGTCTCCTGGCAGTGAAGGCACCACACTCAGGAGATTTCCTTCTAGCTGTTCCCAATTCCTCCCTGGGCACTCGACTCAACCCACAGACCATTCAAATTGGTGTTGCTCTTCGCCTTGCCGCCCCCATCCTCACCGAACATAGGTGTATATGAGGCAGGGCGACGGCTGATCAATTTGGAATTCATGGTCTCGTGTGTCACAGATTAGAAGGGAGGTATGCCAGACATGAGGAGGTTAACGACATCATAAAGAGAAGCCTCGCCACAGCCCATTGCCCAGCCCAACGGGAACCCCAAGTGCAGAGGTCTGACGGAAATCAAAAGCGTCCTGTTTGAGCCACTTTGCTACCCTGGAAGGATGGAAAGCAGATTACCCGGGACTAAAGTTGTGCTGCCAGGTTGACAGACATCTACTTCCCATACTCCGTAGTTGAAGAGGGTGGAGCTGCCAGCCACAGGGAGACCCAGAAGACCCGCAGATATGAAGACCTTCCACCTTGCTATAACTTCATCCCACTAGAGTCGGAGACCCTTGGAGCATGGGGCAAGTGTGATATAAAGTTCCTCAAAGAGCTGGGTGAAAAACTCATCATAGAAACCAAGGACCACAGGGCGGCCAGCATCCTCTTTCAGAGACTCAGTGTTGCGATCCAGAGGGGAAATGAATCCAGCATTCTGGGCACGCGGCCCACCGCCGGGGAGCTGGACGAAGTATTCGAGATGTAACTCTGAGTTGTTATCTATGTTGATTTACTCTTTATTGTATTTTTGTCAATGCATTTTGTCATATATATATATATATATATATATATATATATATATATATATATATATATATATATATATATATATATATATATATATATATATATATATATATATATATATATATATATATATATATATATATATATATATATATATATATATATATATATATATATATATATATATATATATATATATATATATATATATATATTTATTTATTTATTTATATATATGTCGTGCCGAATAGGCAGAACTTGCGATCTTGGCTTAAATAGCAACGTTCATCTTGCCATATAGGACAAGTGAAAATTTGTATATGCAATAAGTTCGACAAAATTATTCTGAACCTAACGAAAAAAATATATTTCACTGTGTTTGTTAAGTATTAAATTACCGTAAACAAATCTAAAATATATTTAGTTGGGTTAGGCTAAAATAAATTGCTCTTGTTATAATAAGGTTAGGTAAGTTTTCTAAGATTCTTTTGGTGCAAAATTAAAAATTTTTACATTAACATTAATGAAAAAGATATATCTTTAAACGTATAAAAGAAAATTTCAGAAAGGACTTAATTTTAAACGAGTTCTTGCTAATTGACCAGTTTTACATATTCGGAACGACGTATATATATATATATATATATATATATATATATATATATATATATATATATATATATATATATATATATATATATATATATATATATATATATATATATATATATATATATATATATATATATATATATATATATATATATATATATATATATATATATATATATATATATATATATATATATATATATATATATATATATATATATATATATATATATATATATATGTATATATATATATATATATATATATATATATATATATATATATATATATATATATATATATATATATATATATATATATATATATATATATATATATATATATATATATATATATGCAGATCAAGCCACATAGAGATGAAATTTTTTAGCAGTCTGTACGTTGTCAGGAGCATTGGAATGTTGCAAGGCTAGCAACAGATAGGTTGAAAAAAATTCCCTGAGGCAAGGCAGAAGCGCCATGCCAAATCATACTGTTACATGGTCTGACGCTTTACGCTTCTGCGTTGCCTCAGAATTCACCCCTTTCCCCCCTACCATCTGTTGCTAGCCTTGAAACATGGCATTGCTCCTGTAATGCAATGTTGCACACACAAACACCTGGAGTGTACCTCAGGTTCAAATTGAAAGAAAGGCTTCATATTTAGATTTCTCTCTAACGCAGTTTAAATATTCCACTTCTCCTATCAACCCATATTTTATACATGCTCAAAGGCATTTACTGGTAGACCCAAACTTGTGACTAAAACACTCTTGATTGATGTTGCTCAGGCGACATGCCGGCAGCCTTCATGATCATCGTGTATAGATAAGTTTGAAGCTCAGTTTACCAACCAACCAACTTAGCTGTGAACAACGCTTATTTTAAAGGGTTCACGGTGATGATTAAATTTTAATATTCAAGGTAATCCTAATAACAAGGTAACATTTCAAAGCTCATGCGCGAGGACGCTCTACTTCTCTGAGAGTTGAGATAAAGTGCTTCAGAATTAGTCATGAACAGTATAAACACACAACGATATGTCTACATCTCTTAGTGTATATACACTGCTGGTATTTTAGCAGTAGAGAAATTATGGCAGACTATGAATACTACAGTAATCTTAACATGAGAACATAAACTTTTGTATAAGGTTTAAGAGTCATTTATATACAACCACGGTCACACAGAGAGAATATATCACAGATTTGGTTCTATGAAATTAACTATGTAATTAACCCTGGAGCTTGTGTTGGTGACATAGTCAGCAGGCTGGATAATATTATGTCAGGTAATAGGAACAAGCCCATTATCTGTCTTAATGCTGGGGGTAATGACATTGGGAAGGGCAGGAGACAGGAGCTGCTGGATCTGTACTGGTCAGCCACAGAAGTAGTCAGGTCTAAGGGAGGGTTTCAAGTCATATGTAGCATCTTGCCTAGAAAGGGAGTGGGCAATGAATGGATGTCTAGGGCAATTGGTATAAATTGCTGGCTAGACAGGTACTGCAAGGAACTTGCAATCCCATTCATTGATAACTGGAACATATTCTATGGCAAACATGTATGCAAGGGATGGGGTTCATCTCTCTGGGGTTGGAGTGGTTGCATTAGACAATTCGATTGAGAGGGTAATTGATGACTTGTCTAGGAATTTAAGCTAATAGATTATAGAGGTATGGGTGTTTGTGGGAAACAAACAGGCTGTAGTATTAGGGTTGAAAACAGCAGATATTACCGGGATACCTCAGGGGTATGTTTAAAAGACAATATTCAAAATTTAGTTGCTAGTAAAGGCAAATCATTTGATCAACAAACAAAGAGAGATAGTAGAGTGCAACGAGAGACTCGCTCCCTTAAGGTTTGCTATGCAAATAGTATGAGTCTAAGAAATAAGATAGATGAGCTAAGATTACTTGCAAGTGCAAATAATCTTAGCTCATATTATTGGTATAACAGAGACCTGGTTCAACCTGAAAGATAGAGAAATGACTTTAGAATGCAACATACAGGGTTATAAAGTATTCCACACTGATAGGGTCAACAGGAAGGGTGGTGGAGTGGCGATGTATGTCAGAGATAATTTAAATTGTTGTCTTAGACATGGTATAAGATTAGAAACATCGAACACAGAATCTGTTTGGCTACAGTTTCTCGAGGGTCGTCGTGACAAATTAATTTTGAGTGTGATTTATAGGCCCCCAAACCTTGATAAGGAGTGTAGTAAGCTGTTATGGGACGAAATTCACAGGGCATCTAGATATGAAAATGTTGTGTTAATGGGAGATTTTAACTTTAGACAAATTGATTGGAACAATATGACAGGAAGTCTCAAGTCTAGTGACTTTCTTGATGCGGTTCAGGATTGCTTTTTAGTGGGAAAATTTATGGAATCAGTAATTGCCGAAGCAATTCGTAGCCATCTTGATAGGCATAAACTGATTAATGAATCTCAACACGGTTTTACAAAGGGGCGTTCCTGTCTTGCGAATTTACTAACTTTTGTCACTAAAGTGTTTGAGGAGGTAGATCATGGTAATGAATATGATATTATGTATATGGACTTCAGTAAAGTTTTCGATAGAGTTCCACATCAGAGGCAATTGAGGAAACTTAAGGCACACGTAATAGGAGGAGAAATTTTTTCCTGGTAGAGGCATGGCTGACAAAAAGGCAGCAGAGAGTTTGCATAATTGGCGAGAAATCAGAATGGGGGCTCGTCACAAGCGGTGTTCCGCAGGGGTCAGTGTTGGGCCCGTTGTTGTTCACAATTTATATGAACGACATAGATGAGGGAATAAATAGCGACATAAGCAAATTTGTTGATGACACCAAAATAGGCCGTCCAATTCATTCTAATGAGGACACGTAGAGCACTCCAGGATGATGTGAATAGCCTGATGCAATGGTCGGAGAAGTGGCAGATGCAGTTTAATACAGACAAATACAAAGTTCTAAATGTTGAACAGGAAAACAACCATGCGACATATAAACTAAATAATATAGATCTTAATACTACTGATTGCGAAAAGGATTTAGGAGTTCTGGTTAGCAGTAATCTAAAACCAAGACAACATGCATTAATGTTGGCAATAAAGCTAACAGAATTCTTGGCTTCATATCGAGAAGTATTAATAATAGAAGTCCTCAGGTTGTTCTTCAACTCTATATATCCTTGGTTAGGCCTCATTTAGATTATGCTGCACGGTTTTGATCACCGTATTACAGAATGGATATAAATACACTGGAAAACGTACAGAGGAGGATGACAAAGATGATCCCATGTATCAGAAATCATCCCTATGAGGACAGACTGCACTCTCTAGAAAGGCGTAGAATTAGGGGGGATACATACATACATTAGGGGGGATATGATCGAGGTGTATAAATGGAAGACAGGAATAAATAAAGGGGATGTAAATGACAGGACTCGCAGCAATGGTTTCAAGTTGGAAAAATTCAGATTCAGGAAGGATATAGGAAAACACTGGTTTGGTAGTAGAGTTGTGGATGAGTGGAACAAACTCCCGAGTACCGTCATAGACGCTAAAACGTTGTGTAGTTTTAAAAATAGGTTAGATAAATACATGAGTGGGTGTGGGTGGGTGTGAGCTGGACCTGGCTAGCTTGTGCTACTAGGTCTGATGCCGTGCTCCTTCCTTAAGTGGAAGTGACCTGATTAGGTGAGTCATTGGGCTCATCCGGGGGGGGGGAGATATGGACCTGCTTCGCATGGGTCAGTAGACCTGCTGCAGTGTTCCTTCTTTCTTATGTTCTTATTAAATGAAATTTCTGATCAAAATGCCGTATTTTAATTCGATGATAAACGTTCAGTTTGCTCCATATAAATCAACTTGAAATATCAATCACTGCTAAATGCCAGTCGGCTGTAAACATTTTGTGATTTAAGAAATTGTTATATAATACTGCTCTAACATGACTAATACAATGCAATATCATATACCGGATTGTATTATGCCGGGTTGTGTGTATCACTAGCGAGATAAACACAATCCGGCAGAAGAAAAACGGTTACACAACACTGCGCTCTCGTGACAATAACACATTATTTCTGAAATAAGTAAAGCTGTTACATAACACTGATATAGCGTGGTGATACTAATATTAGATGATATGACGTAAGACTGTTACACAACATTAGTATAGCGTGACAAAAACCATTACAGACAACCTAATCTTTGACATATGACAAACTGTTACACAACACTGCTCTTGTTTGATGACCAAAACAACAATAGAGACACAAGACTTTATAATAATAATAATAATAATAATAATAATAATAATAATAATAATAATAATAATAATAATAACAACACACATCACATTGTTAAAATTCTAACGGAGGCAATTTATGATTTATATTTTTAAAATCCATATCAAATTTATATAGTTTTTATTATGAATTTAACAGGAGTAGCGGAACAACGAAGAATGAGTATACGAATTTAGACTTAAATATACATTTTAAATAAAGGAGTAAAATTTAAAACCATGATATTAATCTTATACTTTTATCAATAATAAATGAATCATGTAAATTACGATAATAAAGATTTACGTAAACGTCATTAATTAGCGAGAGTTATGCGAGCTTTAAAGAGGTTTATATGTTAATTTGTGTGTGTGTGTGTGTGTGTGTGTGTGTGTGTGTGTGTGTGTGTGTGTGTGTGTGTGTGTGTGTGTGCGTTCACCTATATGTGGTTGCAGGAGTCGAGTCACAGCTCCTTGCCCCATCTCTTCGCTGGTCGCTACTAGGTCCACTCTCTCTCGACTCCAAGAGCTTTATTGTACCTCTTCCTAAAACTATGTTTGGATTCTGCTGCTACTACACTCTTCAGATTGTTCCACTTCTTGACAACTCTGTGTGCGCATATTAGCGCACAATGTACCTAATTAAATGTTAACGCGACCTCATAAGCAAATATTTGCTTAGTAATTGATATATATCCACACTGAACTTCCAGTGCCTCATGCGAGCTTGTGAAATTGCACTGACACCTGTTGCCAATTTCTGAAAGCAGCATCTGTTAACACTGGAGAACATATTTGCCCCTTTTCCACAAACTTGAAATTGGCGAACTTCTTACATTAACTTCAAGAGTACCAAGTATTAGTATGCTAATAAATACTCAGAATATAAGTAATTGAACTACTGACAGCCAACAAATTGGAAGTGCACATTTACTGTGCACTTCTAATGTGCTAAAATTTCGAGTGTTTCTGGAGCATAATTAAGTCGACGGACCGAGGTGACGTTAAGATTTCTCTGCTAAAATTTGTGAGGGAACGCCCTATGCGTAAAAGTTCGTGTCTTAAGAATACGCGGCTTTGCGCCGGGACACGCTAAAGAATATCAAACTCTGGGAACCCTTCACTACACCTTGTTAAGATTCTTGTCCTGTATCGTAGCTATAAATTCAATGGTACTGACACCACTCCTTGATAAATTCATAGCGTCCGCCAGTTATCAAGACGTAGCACGCTATTTCTGTGTCTTGATTCTCTAATTTAGAGCAGCTACAGCTGAAGAATTTGCAAGAGCTTTTGTAGCCAGATGGAATTGTGAGTGAAATTCTTAACTTCTCATAACGAATATAACTCAGAACTAGTTTACTGAATAATGTATTGCCGAAGAAAATAATGTATACCGTTTTACTGTGCCTTATATTTTAAAGTGCATTTCTACTCTTAATAAAAATTAATATAACAGAGAGTGGTTATACAATATTAATTTGACAGGCAAATGAATTTAAAATAACCATGATAATACATGTTATTCGAGCAATGTACTGAACATTCAGACATCACAATAATAAACAAATGACACATTACTATTTAAATTAGTCCAATTGCATTTAACACTGTTGTAAAGAATTTTCAACATTTTTTTTTGCTACACATCAGCTTACAACAGAACAATGACAATAATAATTTAGGCAAAACACCACACACAAGTTTACAATAAAGCCAAAATGTCGATATCAGTAATTTTCTAAAATTACGCATAATGATGACCCACAACACAATTGTATCTATCGTCTGGCACTCAATAACAAACAAAACATTACAGGTATGACATACGAGTATTAGCAGTTGATTACCAATCATAAATATTTCCCATCAACAGCTTATAAACACACATTAACCATTATTAACCTATAGCAGCCAATGACTAACTGCCCTATACTACATACAAAGCAAAAAAATTTAACGAAGAAAAATAGCCTACGGCATTCGTTACAAATAATTATAGGTACCTACTAACCTACAAACAAAATATTATTTGTTTCTTGTAATCCAGAGTCATGCCAATTTAAATAATCACCACTTAAACTATTACAATACCCATCTGCAGTTAACCAGTTAACCATCAGAGTATCTTAATGCAGAAAACGTGTTCTTTGCAGAAAAAGGCCAAAACCTCTTCCATAATGCATATAGTTTTAACCAATAAACACCTACACAATTTACATTATAAATAAGAGCACACAAATATTCATAATAACAATTCATAATTACAATACCGCCGTGTGCTGCGATATCCACTATAAAGCAAAGTCTATTCACATTTCACTTATGTTTGAAGCACTCGCATAACACGATACCCAGGATAAATTGGACATAAACTGGCTGTGATACTGGAAAAGACGCTAATGAAACCTTCCCAAGAGTTTTATCACTCATGAGGTCCTTTCCTGACGGTTTTCACAGCGGAGGTTCTTTAACGATGAAAGGGTTTGATGGGTTCTACACTTGAACAATAAGTGCCGAAGGGCTAAAACTAAACTTGCTCTTTCCCAAACCCATCCCTTACTGGCTCTCATGAATGTCATTTGCTCAATGAATCTCGAAAAGTATCGTTACTTTGAAATGAGGCTTTACCTCACATTGCTTAGGAATTTGTAAATTTAGATACCAAAGAGGGGAAAAAATAATGAATATTAATACAGGAGTATTGCAACATTCCTACTACTTTATGCTAAGTAGGTTTTCCTTTCATCCACAAATTCAAAAAACTGTATAATTTGTACATTTCTGGTCTTTAGAACCATATATGCTAGCTGAAATCTGCACATTGAGAAATATCCTTGTCTTTGATGATATACATAATGAATTTATATTGGTAGAATTATCGACAATATGTTAAATAAAAGGACACAATTGCAACTAATGTGACATTTTGGCGAAACGTTACCACAAATGTCACATTAGTTGCATTTGTGTCCTTTTACTTGATATACAAAATGTTTTACTGGATATAACCTTAAACGGCAAAATTCACTTACATCCACGCTGCTGTTTCTGTCACTGCTTCATAATGTAGACAACAGAGTCAGCAGACCACCAGAGAGGAAAATATTCTACAATAACTTTAAAAATTACGGTCCAATAATTAGTATCAACTAAAACCGTTCAGTGAGCCAAACTTCTCGTCAGCTTAAAACTTTCAACGCTGGTCTATAATACATATGGAAATGTTAATTCTGTCACTAGACTGTGCAAGCGTCAATCTGCTCTTTTTAACCCGAATGCTGCATATTTATAGTAGGTGTAGCAGTCCTGCTGGAGTCTCTGTATTTTTATTTAAAATAAAAAAATTAATTGAAGGTTGTATAGTTGAAAGCGAATGTAAATAAGGAAAAATAAGAATAATGAATACTTACATTTGTATGAGGTGTTGAAAATTAATTTTTCTAAACAAAATGCTGGGTAGATGTAAAAAAAAAAAAAAACTTTTGTTTCAAGATTGTGGAATATTAAATACAGTTAACTAGGCACTTCCGAGTGTTATTGCTATGTCTTGAGTTGTGTGTTGCTGCAGTGTGGAAGTATTTTAAAACCTTCAAAATGCAGAGCTGCTGCTCTTCAAGACGCTCAAAAATCTAGGGAACTTGAACTTTAGATCAGCACCTTTATGAGACACTAAAATCTTCAGTAGATCAGGCTTCAAGAAGTAAGCTTAGGACCTACATGTATCCTAACAGCCTCAAAAATCAGAGTGAAGTAAACATTGTCGTGTAAAACTCTACGGTCCTCACATTTCTGATTTCATTTAGTGTTTAACTTGGTAGAATTCCAGCTCTTAGGCCTCTTGAGGTTGTTCATCTACATCTGCAGATCCTTTCGAGAGTGCTTAATTTGCATGTGTTCGACTTCTTAAATGTGTTGACCTAAGGTTCCTGAGCCTCGTGTTGATCTGTAGCTCCTGGACTTCTTGATAGGATTGAATCATAGATCTTGGGTCTCTTGAGGGAGTTTAGCCGCAGCTTTACTGCTTCTTCAGAGTCTTGAGGTACAGTTACTAAGCCTATAGTAATATAATCCGGGGGATACCTTTCTCGGAACGAGCAGCGACCGAGCATATCTAGTTTGCATGTTTATGACAAGCGTTAAACTCGTGTGGGTCATACAGCATGGTCGTGGGAACACAATCTAAGATAATTAGTCACAAGTTTTAGTGTTATGCATGTTAAACCTTTGAGAATCTCTTACCTGGTCAAGATAAAAAACGAACACGGGTTTTGCAACACACCAACCACCAACCACCAAACATTTATTGATTCACTTCTATGGCAGACTATAAAGTTACCCCAAATTAATCCAATAAATATTAGTAATTGACAAACCGACACAACAGACGACTCTACATAAAATACACTGGGTTTGTAACATTAAATGGAAATTACAACGTTAATACCACTTTCATACAAACTTTTTATAAATGACTAACACGACATACCCAATATCACACGATCACAATTGACACATTTGGAATTTCACCAAAAAGGCAAATCGGCGATATTGTAAACGTCATATAGAGGTAACTGCCAACAGCACGCAAGAACCACACAGCAATGACCTAGAGGGGAAATATTTTCCGATAATTGACCATTTGAGACCAATGAAAAACATGTTGTAAGAGTCAATAGTCTCCAGTAAATCTGTAAAAAAATGTTAACTACACAGAAATCTTTAACTTATGAATTTGCCTCTAACAATAGTTGGCAGAAATAACAATTGTTATCAAAATTTCAGTACACCAATAACCCCAAAACAAGACTTTTTCGGTCTGACTTGGACCATTAACTATTCACTCTTTAACATTTAATTTTTTTTTTATTTTACGGCTCCGTATATAAGGACGTTAAACAATCACAGTGGCATCAAACATTCTTATCTAAGGTTCGCTTTTTTATGCAGGAACCCACCACTAACATTAACACGGCAATAAAGATCAAACACCACTACCATCGCAAGAAACACCACTACAACGAATATCACCACAACATCATAACAACCAATATAACCACAACGCACACCATTACCATTGTAAGAAACACCACTATCACCACAATAACTACTACCATCACAACAAATGCCGCCGCTATCTCGCTGCAACACTACTAAATCTTCCTTACCATACAGCAATCACCAACATGTCTCGCTATCTTTTAGCCAACAACTTTACTACCCTATCCCCTCCTTCCCCAGCATCACCATGAACCAGCACCACCCAAGCAACAACACCATTTTAATCAGCCTCACCAATAATTCGAGATTAAATAATAATATCTTTATTTACTACAAGTACATGTACATGGTATGCAGGCCTAGCTGACATCAGTGACATACTACCATATAGAAAATCCCTTGTTATGCAGAGCATTTCGGGCAAATTAGGTCAGTTTCTTCCCAGGATGCGACCTACACCAGTCGACTAACACCAAGATACCCATTTTACTGATAGGTGAACATAGACAACCGGTGTAAGGAAACACGTCCAATGTTTCCACTCTTTCACCGGGAATCGAGCCCGGACCCTCACCGTGTGAAGCGAGAACATTTGCCACCTTGCCAGAGGGCCTGCAAATAAAATATGTATATGCATTTAAGAACCTTTATGTTTTGTTACCCAGACGAGGAAAGAAAAGCGGTAGTTTAAATATATAACGATTTTCAAAACGCTTTTTAGTAGATGCTCATCACAGACATTTTGATGAGTTAAATCGTGTGAAATAAATGTCAATGGAATTTAGAGATTGTAAAATTAGTTATCTGTCTCCCGAAACAAGTAGTTTTTAAATTTATTGTATCAAAATAGCTCGAAATAAACAGTGGCGCACCAGCAAGCCACTAGATAAGCTTCTACTATTAAAAAAAATAACTGTTGTTGGTCAATACAAAAGCAAAAATATTTTATTAAAAAACGCTATGGCTTCATTTAATAGAATGCTGAGAACAGTTTAACCACCATCTTCACTTACAGTGGAACTACGACCACCACCAGCACCGCCACCCTCCCAGCACTGCAACCCTCCCAGCACTGCAACCCTCCCAGCACTGCAACCCTCCCAGCACTGCAACCCTCCCAGCACTGCAACCCTCCCAGCACTGCAACCCTCCCAGGCACCGCCACCCTCCCAGCACTGCAACCCTCCCAGCACTGCAACCCTCCCAGCACTGCAACCCTCCCAGCACTGCAACCCTCCCAGCACTGCAACCCTCCCAGCACTGCAACCCTCCCAGCACTCCAACCCTCCCAGCACTGCAACCCTCCCAGCACTGCAACCCTCCCAGCACTGCAACCCTCCCAGCACTGCAACCCTCCCAGCACTGCAACCCTCCCATGCACCGCCACCCTCCCAGCACTGCAACCCTCCCAGCACTGCAACCCTCCCAGCACTGCAACCCTCCCAGCACTGCAACCCTCCCAGCACTGCAACCCTCCCAGCACTGCAACCCTCCCAGCACTGCAACCCTCCCAGCACTGCAACCCTCCCAGCACTGCAACCCTCCCAGCACTGCAACCCTCCCAGCACTGCAACCCTCCCAGCACTGCAACCCTTCCAGCACTGCAACCCTCCCAGCATTGCAACCCTCCCAGCACTGCAACCCTCCCAGCACTGCAACCCTCCCAGCACTGCAACCCTCCCAGCACTGCAACCCTCCCAGCACTGCAACCCTCCCAGCACTGCAACCCTCTCAGCACTGCAACCCTCCCAGCACTGCAACCCTCCCAGCACTGCAACCCTCCCAGCACTGCAACCCTCCCAGCACTGCAACCCTCCCAGCACTGCAACCCTCCCAGCACCGCCACCCTCCCAGCACTGCAACCCTCCCAGCACTGCAACCCTCCCAGCACTGCAACCCTCCCAGCACTGCAACCCTCCCAGCACTGCAACCCTCCCAGCACTGCAACCCTCCCAGCACCATCACCAGCAAAGTAACGAAGGAATTAGAAACCTTAAGTAGGACTGGAGGAGGTGGTAATGAAACATCTGCGTGACTTTTATTCACAGTTTGGCTCATTTTGTGTGTGTGTGTGTGTGTATGTGTGTGTGTGTGTGTGTGTGTGTGTGTGTGTGTGTGTGTGTGTGTGTGTGTGTGTGTGTGTGTGTGTGTGTGTGTGTGTGTGTGTGTGTGTGTGTGTGTGTGTGTGTGTGTGTGTGTGTGTGTGTGTTGTGTGTGTGTGTGTGTGTGTTGATGTGTGTGTGTGTGTGTGTGTGTGTGTGTGTATGTCTGTGTGTGTCTGTGTGTGTGTGTGTGTGTGTCTGTGTGTGTCTGTGTCTCTGTGTGTGTCTGTGTGTGTCTGTGTGTGTATGTGTGTGTGTGTGTGTGTGTGTGTGTGTGTGTGTGTGTGTGTGTGTGTGTGTGTGTGTGTGTGTGTTGTGTGTGTGTGTGTGTGTGTGTGTGTGTGTGTGTGTGTGTGTGTGTGTGTGTGTGTGTGTTGTGTGTGTGTGTGTGTGTGTGTGTGTGTGTGTGTGTGTGTGTGTGTGTGTGTGTGTCTGTGTGTGTGTGTGTGTGTCTGTGTGTGTCTGTGTGTGTCTGTGTGTGTGTCTGTGTGTGTGTGTCTGTGTGTGTCTGTGCGTGTGTGCGTGTGTGTGTGTGTGCGCGCGTGTGTGTGTGTGTGCGCGCGTGTGTGTGTGTCTGTGTGCACATGCTCGTGCACGAACACACACACACTCATGTACATGTGACTCCTCTCTTACGTAACTGTACTTAAATGGATCAATTTATAGCTACTGAAACCGCATTTAAGTAACGATCAACCAGGTCTGTTAAAACTGTGTAATGACTGGGTTCCCCTCTTGTTCATCATATTCGTTGCATTTGCTATGGTTACTATGGCTCATGCCAGTCATTAGCCCCCATCTGTGCTCCTGGGTACCTCAGCTATCATTTCAAACTCCCATTATCCTCTGCCTAATTTCTTGAGTATTTTGAATGCCCTAGCCCTGTCCTCGCTGGATCTTTTTCTATTTTAGCGATTTGAGGCTGAGTTTCTCAATGGTCTGTATGAAATCGGAGCACCTGAACATAACTAACACGTGACAGAACCAGGCACGCAGACACTGTTGTCGCATGAAGCAGCCAGGTACATAGACAATGCTGGTCTATGTGGAAGCCAAGTACTGAAACACGTCTGGTCTATGTGGGTGCCACATACACAGACATAGTTGGTCCATGGGGTAGCTGCATACACAGCTATAACTGACCTGTGGACTCCAGATCGAGCGTCGCTAGTGTTAGTAATGGCCATTATGCTTCGTCATGTCGAGGCCTCACTCTTAGCTCTAATTGAATCCAAACACCAATGCTGAAATGTCGCTTGTATTAACTTATACGGACAAACACGTCGCATTCCACGATACACACGGACAGCATGCACCCCCCATCTCCCACTGGAACATTATCCAAGCGTCGGGATCTGCTCTATCAACAGACGAGCAATTAAAACTGTTTTATCATTCGTAAAGGCTCCAACATATGAAATTATCTATCATATCTGTTAATAATTCCAACAATCATCTTCCCCGCAAAAAAGGCTCAAATATCACTATCGCGTTTAGGTCACCCAACGTCGGGGAGCTAAGAAAAGAAAAAGGTAAACAAAGACCTAGACTCACGGTGAATAAAAAGATTTGAGGAGTCTCAACACAGAGATAAGTTGTCCAACAACGTATCTCTCTGCGTAATCATCCGCAGAACCTCAAATCAATCCAACTGGCATTCAATTTCTGGACCAGTCTTTTTAAAGTGAGAGTAGGATATTACTTATCAAGTGAATTTGGGAGGATTGTGCTTAGAGTTTAGAATACAGATAAACTTTTTATGCTTCCAATATGCATGAATATATTAGACTGCCCAATTTCGCAATAAAGCATTGTTTTCTCTCTGTTTGCCTTGTAAGACTTAAGTCAAAATATGAAGACATCCGTCGGAAAGGAAAGCTGGTAACTCGTAAATGTAGAGGATATTATACAGATAAATGTCATAACAATGTTTTTGAGCGGAAGGTGAGGGGGGAGGGAGGGAGAAGGAGAGGGAGAGAGAGAGAGAGAGAGAGAGAGAGAGAGAGAGAGAGAGAGAGAGAGAGAGAGAGAGAGAGAGAGAGAGAGAGAGAGAGAGAGAGAGAGAGAGAGAGAGAGCAGGCTCTACGCTATGTCTCCTCAGTGATTACCTTCATGGTAGATCTCTAAGTGTAGTTCTCATTGGAACGGAATCATCAAGACATCTTATTGGGGCAAGTGTTCCACAAAGAAGCGTGCTGGGACCATTGTTATGGAATGTCTACTTCAACGACCTTCTTCATCTCATCCCAGAATCACATGCATATGCAGACGACTGTACACTGATATTCACTTATCCAAGAGAAGAAATGCCAGCTGCTTTAAGCTACATCAAACACCATCTGAGAGTTATATCAGCTTGGGGAAATAGATGGCAAGTAACATTTGCACCTGAGA
>NC_091313.1:16490747-16515747 GCF_038502225.1 Cherax quadricarinatus
GTATTTTAAGGTTGCGTCTTTAAACATCATCATTAGAAAAAAAAATAAAGCTTAATTAGGATTTTCTTTTTACGAGTAATTTCTGTTCACGTTTCAAGATAAAAAAAAATTTACGAAACGTGAATAACGTGTGAAATTCCTCTTTCCACGAGTAATGTAATTAATGCATCACCTTTCCCCGTTACTATTAGTAACATGATCGAGTATTTGTACTTACAAAGCACCAGACACTGTGCTCATAAAATACAATTTGTTATCAACAACAATTCGCTACCATCAATACCAGTTTCAGCTATCTAAAAATATTTACCGTTTTCATTACCAATTTGCTATCCTGAATAATGAAGTAACCTAGAATAAGAGCACAATATAATCACAGCATTTTACAAAGCATAATCCTAACCACATCCAGAACTGGTTCAAAATCATGGGTACAAGTCACAATAAATTTTGAGAAAATGAAAGATATCCTCACTATTTAGGTCATTCTGGTTACTCAAACTGAACCAACACAGAGATTACTTGTATCGAAGAATTAGCAAAATGGTGAATTTAAGGAAAAAAAAGAGAGGTCTCAAAGTCCGCTATCAATAAATCCCTCTGTAAGTGAATCTCGCCAGAACTACCAATCAAATGTTTTAAATCATTTTAACCATCTTCAGCAGTTTACTCTCTGAAAATATGCTGTCAAATCATTCGTTCTACTTTAATAAATATCGAAAATTTCCCCATCCAGGTTAATATCATATTTATACTTTCGCAAGATGCACAAACATATACAAAATTCCTAACGAGAATCTTAGTTACGTTGATGCTTGTCTTTCGCAGTACTCTTAATTTTTCAACACAGGTGACTTACCTTGACCTAGTTATCACTTCACCTTTCCTGACCCAGGCGGGCTCCTACCTCTTTACTATGAAAACCATAAGTTAGGAGTAAAGATGCCACAACAAAATCATCGACACGATTACCGAACATCTGACGAATACACTGAAAACCTCAGTAGACGCTCAGACCCTCAGTATTTACTTTGACACACAGACACACACACACACAGACCCACACACACACACACACACACACACACACACACACACACACACACACACACACACACACACACACACACACACACACACACACACACACACACACAACACACACACACACACACACACACACACACACACACACACACACACACACAATGCTCAGACATGCAAGATAACAGCAATAATTCACATTTGGCTATGATTTACTATTTCGATGGAATGCTGTTTCCTGGTCAATTCCCTGGATTTTTTTTATTATGGACCCGCGCTAGTTTCTTGCAGATCCTGGTTGTGTTATACTTCATGGTTAGGTCTTTGCAGATCCTTAGCTGCGTGTATGGATCCTGGTTGGGTCCTACAGATTCTGGTTAATCCCCAGCAAGACCTGATTGGGTGTTATTGTTCCTGGTTAGTTAGTTGTGTTATGGATCACGATTACTGCATTATAAATCATAGGTGCTTTGTTATTGTTGCCCATGTCCTCTGTTGGTGTGTTCGGCCCCATCACGCTAGAGGTAATATGACATACTTCAGCACCAAATCACTACTGTACAATGTGAAGCGTCACTAGCCTTGGCATGCATGGGCTATAAACCTCAAAACTTTCACAGCTGTATATAAATGCGTTACCATAAAAAATGGGATTTAGAAATGAAGTTCAGTGGTGGGTTTAACGAACCATATAGGCAAAACCAGCATGTGTAGTCAACAACTTTGAGGTTTCCCGCTGACCTGCAGCATAATACAAAACATTATAGGCAGACGAACTTACTCCAGACTTTGCTCTTCCATGAAAACAACTTTGATATTACCGGCCACGTATCGATACAGATCGCCAGCTTTAGACTTTTGTTCATCGTTATCAGTTTGTGTCAAACAAGCTAAACTGCCCTAAAATAAACATTTTTGCGGTTTTCCAATGCGTTTATTCTATTCTGTAAAGTAATGAGGTATGCAATATTTTTTTTAGAGCGAACCTCGCACTTCACCTAATCTTGTTCAGATTATCGTAATATAAGAGAGTTTAATTCCACCTCAACTGTCTTAGGTCAACTTAAATTTAATTAATTTTAAAATCAATTAAATATTTTAATTTCGTCACATTTTACTTCTGAGCATTTTCCGAAAGTTATTCCTTCAGTAAAGTTCCAATTTGTGTATTTGGTAAAAAGGATGGTTAAATTTAACTTGAATCACAATAAATCACCTGCTAATGTAATATACAGTTTATTTTAATTCATGTTTTTTTTTATTCAATTACTCCATAATATTTTTGCAGAGTTAAGTTGCAGTCTTAATAAGCTTCGTGCACAGTCGATAGATTTCAACCTCACCAAACAAGCTAACTTGTCAGAGGTAATGAGTCCGGAATTTAGTATCCAGTCCTTAAAAAAAAAGCAAAAAAAAAAAAAAAAACAGACACTGTCGTTCGTAGGAATCTTGCCCTTATGCAAGGTTCAAATTTAAGCATGTGATCATCTGGTATTACACCTTAAAGACCCCTCGAACGCGCGTTTAACGAGGTAATTGCGCTGCCTTGATAACGGTGAAGTTTCGGGAAGATTAAAAGAAAAAATAAATGCATTGTCGTTTACAAGGGACTCTCTGGTTTTAGGAGCAACATTCTCTAAGGTGAAAATGATGAGTTTGGCTAATGGGAGTGCCCTAGTCTAAGATGTGGGTATTATAGCAATGTCTGCGTAAGGAAGGCGACGAGTCTAGCAGGTGAGTATGTTATAGGTTTTAAAATGGTATTTCGATGATGTCTGCAGGAGGCAAATATTGAATACACTGCAGGTGGCACTGTTACAATCTATAAAATAAAGACGTGGATATTTACGTGATGTGTTACGATTGCTGAATGGAGTGTTCCGACTGCTCCGTGATATTGCAGCGTTAGTGCGTTAGGATACTGAGCTCTGCGACTCCTCAAGGCAGTTACTACCTTTACTGGCTTGTTATATGTCCTGAGTAACTTGCAGCTGCCATATATACGTGGTTTATTATTTTGATAGTGTTTTATGGATCCGGGTTAGTGCAGTGAAGATCCCGTATAATGTGCAACGCGTTGTAATTAATACTGTTACGGTCGTCTTATGTGTATACTTCCTTGTATTACATGTATGAATTTTGTCTGTCATGACTATTCATATGTTGCAAAAGTTAAGAAAAAAAAAAGTTTATAGAAATTTAAGAAAAAACAATGAAATTAATAATGAACAAAGATTAATTTTGTATTCTTTTTATAGCTACTAGTATTCATTGGAATTTTATGGTTCTAATGTGCTTTCTACAGATTTGCAGAGGAATGTTCAGTCTTTGATGAGGTTGATACGGAACTGATGAGGATATAACGGAGTTAAAGATTTAGAGTGGTAGGTACTGGCCTGTAGTGGAGGTGGGTTACGACCTTAGGCAGTGGGTACGTTACCTCTGTTGGAGGTGCGGTATAGCCTCCGATGGAGGTGCGGTACAGCCGTTAGAGGGTGCATTACAGTCTAGGGTGCATTATAGTCTAGGGTTGGGGCTGCTTTACAGCTTCTAGCTGGGGTTGCTTTACAGCTTCTAACTGGGACTGCTTTACAGCCTCTGGCTGAGGAAAGTTACAGCCTCTTGTTGAGCTACATTACAGCCCCTAGTTGGGATGTGTAACAGCTTCTAGTTAGGGGTCCGTTACAGCCTTTATTTGCGTATGCGTTACAACCGCTAATCACGATACTACAATCTCCGGAAGCATTAACCGCGCATATATCAAAATTCGTTGAACCCGCCTCCAAGTGGCTTCAGCATTTACGAATAGAAAAAAAATACAGAAAAAATCATACAGTAGAATGTTTCTAGTGTCGTCCCTCGAACATTTTAAACAAATTGAGAAAACGTTTTTTATGGCAGATGGAAGCAGCTGACTTCATCTCCTTAAGTAAAGTTTGTTTTGTGAGTTGTTATTTTACTGATGCCAGAATCCAGTAACGTGCCGTAACCTCCTGGGTTTTATTTCTTTCTGCTAAAGTTTCAGGTCATGCTGAAATTCATAGTCAAAAGATTAAATCGGTTCGTAATATAGAGGGAAGGAGAGACTATTATCTGACGTGTTTTAATACTGGTAGGCGGAGAAAGATCATTTTCTTGGGGGAATCGCTGAACTTGTAGGTACATACAAAACTTGGGGGAATAGAGGGAATCAGGTTCGATCCAAGAAAGCGGAGAGGAGCTCAAGTTCCTTGGTTCAAGAGTCTTCGCCGGCATCTAAACACCTTCCTTTCCAGAGTATTTTTTATATTTATCTGTTTCATATTGGTCTATTTTTATATTGTATTTTTTTATATTCGTCTGTTTTTATGTTGATCTGTTTCAGAAAAATCTTTTTGCATATCCATGAAAATTTTGAGAAGCTAAAATTGCCGTTAACATCAATTTCCTCTATTATAGAATATAACCAAATATTTCCTTTTTAATGAATAATATTGTTCACAATCTCTATGACTTTATATATATATATATATATATATATATATATATATATATATATATATATATATATATATATATATATATATATATATATATATATATGTATATATATATATATATATATATATATATATATATATATATATATATATATATATATATATATATATATATATATATATATATATATGCAAAACAACCACTCTGAAAGAATAGAGAAATTCCAAGCGCTTTCGTGACTACTCACATTATCAAGGAACTATGAAAGTAAAGCATCCAAGGAAGCTATATAAGGGGTCTGGCCAACACCTCACTATCAGATCCCACAACGGTTAAACACCTGACGCGCGCCGGCCCAACTGGACAGGTCCTTTGCACAACCCACCAACAAACTATTCTACCCAAGAAAATTTTAAAAATTATTATTTGTCCAGTGTATTATTAAATTCTTCCCAAATTCTATTAATTATAAATGGATCTAATTATTATAAACCAAAGGAAATATTCATATTATTGTCAAAACTGCTTTTTATCAAACAAGATTCAATTATATTCCTGTCGACCATGGACTTGCTTGATACTACTTTCTCAGCATTTTGAAAATCAATTGGATGGTTAAAATCTCTTACATGAATCAATAGAGCATTGGAATCTTGTCCAGTTCTAATGCTATATTTATGTTGTTTTAATCTTAGTTCGAAATTTTTACCAGTTTGACCGTAATAAACTTTATCGCAAATTTTACAAGGAATCTTATAGACACATCCATCAGCATTTTGGGGGGAATTCTTTATCAAAAGTTTTTTTTACTGTATCAAGATTTTAATATTAATTTCATCAGAGGATAAATCAGAAAATTTTTCAAAGTTACAAAAGGCTTTTGCAATTTCAACGTTATTAAGTTTTTTTGAAGTTGCAAAACTTAGGCCAAAACCTAGAGCAGCAGTTGTATTTTTGTCTAAAATTTCATCTGATAAGTTAATTACAAAATTATTATTAGCATGCTTTGTCCAATCACTATTTTCAATTAAAATGTCTAATTTTCTTTGTAGTTTGTTTTTGAGTTCATTACAAATTCTTCTGAGTTTATTATAGGAACTTCAAAAAAACTTAATAACGTTGAAATTGCAAAAGCCTTTTGTAACTTTGAAAAATTTTCTGATTTATCCTCTTATGATACACTTAATAACAACAAAAATTTGCGCCTTACTAAAGCAGACAAAATAAATGCAATAGTAATTATGAAAGAAAATGATTACCAAGAAAAAATGAATAATCTCTTAGATGATACTGAAACCTATTCTAAACTTAGAAAAAATCCCCTAGAATCCGTTAACAGCAATTTCAATAAAACAATAAAACTTCTACTGAAAGGCAAAGATGAATTAGTCAAACAATTTACTTCCACTAATCCATCTTTACCTTACATGTATGGACTAATAAAAATACACAAACCAGGGAATCCAGTCAGACCAATTATTAGCTCCATAGGGTCAGTTTCATATAAATTATCCAAATGGCTTGTTGATATTTTGAGCCCTATTGTTGGCAAAATTTCTAACTTTAATGTTAAAAACAACATAGACTTAGTTGATAAATTAAGCTCCTTGACTACTTAAATGATTTTAAAATGGTTAGTTTTGATGTTACTTCCTTGTTTACGAAAGTTCCTGTTGATGATTTATTAAGTTTCTTATCTGAAGAACTCGTTAACTATGATTTAACATTGCCAGTTCCTACTATCATTAAAGTTATTAAACTTTGCATTGTTGATGCAAAATTTGTATTTAATGATAAGTTTTACACTCAGAAGTTTGGTATGGCAATGGGAAATCCTCTTTCACCTGTTCGTAGTAACCTATACATGGAATTTTTTGAAACAAGATTGCTTAACACAATCCTCCCTAATAGAGCTAAATGGTTCAGATATGTAGATGATATTTTGTGTCTTATGCCCAAAAATGTAGATATACACAATTTCCTTGGAAAATTAAATAGCTTAGCCCATTCTATAAACTTTACTGTTGAGTTTGAAGAAAATAACTCATTGCCTTTTCTAGATGTTTTAATTATTAAGAGTAATAATGAATTCAAATTCAAAATTTACAGAAAACCTACAAATAACTGTTCCTATGTCCACTATTATTCTTCGCATCAAGATAGAGTCAAACTGTCTGTTTTCTCATCAATGTTTTTGAGAGCTTTACGAATTTGTAGTCCTGAGTTCATAGATGAGGAAATATCCAAAATTTATGAAATAGGTAATGATTTAAGATACCCAAGAAATGTAATTGATAAATCTTTTAAAGTTGCTAGAAATACTTTTTATAATCCGAAAAGGGACAACCAGCCTTATTCAACTAAAAATATGTTGGCTCTCCCTTACCATGAAAACTTGGTTGATATGCATTCTCTTCTTAAGAATTTTAATATTAAAGTTGTATTCAAAAATCTTGATACAGTAAAAAAATTTTGATAAAAAATTCCCCCCAAAATGCTGATGGATGTGTCTATAAGATTCCTTGTAAAATTTGCGATAAAGTTTATTACGGTCAAACTGGTAAAAATCTCGAACTAAGATTAAAACAACATAAATATAGCATTAGAACTGGACAAGATTCCAATTCTCTATTTATTCATGTAAGAGATTTTAACCATCCAATTGATTTTGAAAATGTTGAGAAAGTAGTATCAAGCAAGTCCATGGTCGACAGGAATATAATTGAATCTTGTTTGATAAAAAGCAGTTTTGACAATAATATGAATATTTCCTTTGGTTTATAATAATTAGATCCATTTATAATTAATAGAATTTGGGAAGAATTTAATAATACACTGGACAAATAATAATTTTTAAAATTTTCTTGGGTAGAATAGTTTGTTGGTGGGTTGTGCAAAGGACCTGTCCAGTTGGGCCGGCGCGCGTCAGGTGTTTAACCGTTGTGGGATCTGATAGTGAGGTGTTGGCCAGACCCCTTATATACCTTGCTTGGATGCTTTACTTTCATAGTTCCTTGATAATGTGAGAAGTCACGAAAGCGCTTGGAATTTCTCTATTCTTTCAGAGTGGTTGTTTTGCATATTCTGAAATCACCTGTTTTCTGTGATCTTATTGCATATATATATATATATATATATATATATATATATATATATATATGTATATATATTTATATATATATATATATATATATATATATATATATATATATATATATATATATATATATATATATATATATATATATATATATATATATATATGAACAAGGAGGCTTTAGGAAAGGTAGGGGGTGTGTGGACCAGGTGTTTACAGTGAAACATATAAGTGAACAGTATTTAGATAAGGCTAAAGAGGTCTTTGTGGCATTTATGAATTTGGAAAAGGCGTATGACAGGGTGGATAGGGGGGCAATGTGGCAGATGTTGCAGGTGTATGGTGTAGGAGGTAGGTTACTGAAAGCAGTGAAGAGTTTTTACGAGGATAGTGAGGCTCAAGTTAGAGTATGTAGGAAAGAGGGAAATTATTTCCCAGTAAAAGTAGGCCTTAGACAAGGATGTGTGATGTCACCGTGGTTGTTTAATATATTTATAGATGGGGTTGTAAGAGAAGTGAATGCGAGGGTCTTGGCAAGAGGCGTGGAGTTAAATGATAAAGAATCACACATAAAGTGGGAGTTGTCACAGTTGCTCTTTGCTGATGACACTGTGCTCTTGGGAGATTCTGAAGAGAAGTTGCAGAGATTGGTGGATGAATTTGGTAGGGTGTGCAAAAGAAGAAAATTAAAGGTGAATACAGGAAAGAGTAAGGTTATGAGGATAACAAAAAGATTAGGTGATGAAAGATTGGATATCAGATTGGAGGGAGAGAGTATGGAGGAGGTGAATGTATTCAGATATTTGGGAGTGGACGTGTCAGCGGATGGGTCTATGAAAGATGAAGTGAATCATAGAATTGATGAGGGGAAAAGGGTGAGTGGTGCACTTAGGAGTCTGTGGAGACAAAGAACTTTGTCCTTGGAGGCAAAGACGGAATGTATGAGAGTATAGTTTTACCAACGCTCTTATATGGGTGTGAAGCATGGGTGATGAATGTTGCAGCGAGGAGAAGGCTGGAGGCAGTGGAGATGTCATGTCTGAGGGCAATGTGTGGTGTGAATATAATGCAGAGAATTCGTAGTTTGGAAGTTTTGTGTGCGAGGGGCTTGGACTTCCAGCAGGCATGCGTGAGCGTGTTTGATAGGAGTGAATGGAGACAAATGGTTTTTAATACTTGACGTGCTGTTGGAGTGTGAGCAAAGTAACATTTATGAAGGGGTTCAAGGAAACCGGCAGGCCGGACTTGAGTCCTGGAGATGGGAAGTACAGTGCCTGCACTCTGTAGGAGGGGTGTAAATGTTGCAGTTTAAAAACTGTAGTGTAAAGCACCCTTCTTGCAAGACAGTGATGGAGTGAATGATGGTGAAAGTTTTTCTTTTTTGGGCCACCCTGCCTTGGTGGGAATCGGCCAGTGTGATAATAAAAAAAATAAATATATATATATATATATACACACACACACATATATATATATATATATATATATATATATATATATATATATATATATATATATATATATATATATATATATATATATATATATATATATATAATGCCTTCTCGAGTTCCATCTAAGTGTCCAAGTTACACACGTGTCTCGCCATCAAAGCTCTTTGAGGAATATGATTTCTAATCAAAGAGAATAATAATTTGCTTTCCCAAGATCTTAAGAGACAGCACCGCAACGTTGATAGATAGTGGAGATTTTCTCTTATACACTGAGAATTGGTCATGGGTCTGGCTTGAAGCTTAAGGAACGAACGTGTTGAAGCTTTATCTATTATTAAATGTTAAAATTTTAGAACTTGTCTCTGGCGCTATAACCAAACTTTGGGACGCTTAATGTCAGCAGAAGGAGCACTATGCTACCTGGCTCTATCTTTATCTATTTACCAAGCAACTGTGATTCGACTGTACTTGCACAGCTGTACTGGAATACCAGTCTTCCGCAGCCGTAGCTTCTAGCTGTACTTTCTTAAATATACTTCCGTAGCTGTAGGTCCTAGTTGTACTTTCCTAGCTGTATTTTCCTGCATAGTTCCTGGGCCTACTTTTCATCCTTTAATATCTAGTGGTATAGGTTTTGCGTGATAGACCATATTTGTACCTAGTATTTAATTAACATTTGTTTATTATTCATATATATATAATTGTATACTTATTACCTGTAAGTCTGAAATAGTCGGGGAATTAATATTTCAAGCAAAGGAAAAATGTATACTGATTGCTTGTTCGAGATATATTGTATTATTTCTTACATATAATACAATGATGTTACCAATGTTTGGTTCCTTCTTTACTGCTCTCATTATTCGTTGTCATTTGGCGGAAACTTCTGCCTTTCATGTATTTAACAGATGTGTGGCCAATATTACAGGAGCGATTTGACTAGTGACCCTTTGGCGAACAGAGAGAGGGACAGGGAAGGATGACTTCACACTGCAAAATAGCAAGAATATCTACGCTATCTGGCTATTGTCCCAGTAGTTACTTCAGTGTTTGTGGGTATACCACAAGGGACAAAATTCTTCTTAGATGTAAGGAACCTACTTGTTCCAATTACTGCCACACAGATTGCAATCCAGAAGAAGAATTTTGTTGCAGCCAGGTTGAAAATTTCAGAAAATTGAAGGATATCCATAATCCTGTGGTATATGTGGATACAAGCCTGGAGCTACAGGAGAAAGGTTCAGAAGTCCTACCTCAGGGACTCCTGTCCAAAGATCAAGACTGCCCTCTTGGGCTGTGTTGTAAAGTTGCAGCTAAGATAATCCATCACAGGGAAGCACTTCATGAGCTCCTCAAATCATTAGATAACCTACAAGCTATTGTAGAAGGTCAGTGCAAGCCTACATCAAGTGACGTAAGCTGCTCAGCTGATGGTGACACTATTGACAAAGACTGGAAGTCCCACACTGAGCTTAACTCAGGGGTAAACAACTGGTGGAATTCTGTCATCGCTAAGGTCCCACAGACTGACAGAGTTCAAAACACTACCTTTGGGAATTCTAACACAATTCCTCTGACCACCACAGAGGGAACAAATCTTCTTCCCAGCAACGAGGGAAGCCTTGGATCTGTTAATTCTCCTACACCTGACATCTCTGCTTCAGCCACTGCCAGTCCACTTGACAGTGCACATACCATCTCCGATCCTACACCTGTCAGCACACCTGCCGACACTATTCCAGAATCTGGTAGCAGGGCTTCATCAGCAAGTTCTGAGCCAGGAGTTTCTCCACCAGAGATTGGTGCAGTTAATGATCAGGGAACTATCACTGCACCTGATCACCTACTGCGCCAAAGTACGAACAGCAGGGACACATCTGTCAGAACTGGTAGAAGACGGGGCAGAGGACGTGGAAGAGGACGTGGAGGAGGAAGACATCTACAGCCGTCTCACCCTCCACTAACATAGTTCCAGCGGCAGAATCTGAGGACAAATCTGCAAAACACAGGAGGTGCAACAAATCCTAGTCCACCCTCCCAGGCACCTAGGCTGTGCTCTCGCTGTCACCGGAAGGGGCACACTGCCAACAACTGCCTGCGAGATACCAGGTGTAATTACTGCTACAAGAAAGGACATCAGGAGGACCAGTGTCGGAAGAAAAAGGAACTTGACAGACAGGGCCACCTGTTTAGAGACCTGTTCTCAGAACAAACCAGCAGGATCTCTGAATTGGTGAACACTCTCACACGTCACCCACTTAGCTACTCCTATCCCAGCCCAGCAGGTGGGATTGTGCCTTATACAAGACCACAGACCTACATCCCTGCAGCTTCCTCAGTACCCTACCTCTCTCAGGGGCAGGCACCTTACATTCCCTACACACCCACCACCTCAAGCTGACCACTTCATCATGAGGAGCCAGTCTATCAGCATCCTGTCGGCCAACATTAGAGGTTTCATTACTAATGTTGGAGAGCTCACACATAGTTTTGTGAACACTCAACGTTCCGACATGATAGCTGTTGTTGAAACATCTTTGGATGACAGGACTCCAGAAAATTTTGCAAGGATTGCTGGCTACACCTCATGGATGAGAAGAGACAGGCAAGGGCAAGGAGGAGGTGTTGCTGTGTGCTTATCTAAAAGTGTTCATGCCCAGCACATTGATGTTGCTACCATTACACATCTTGAAATGATGTTCTTCAAGCTCAGTATAAACACTAGTACCTCTGTACTAGCATGTGCAATGTACAGACCTCAGTGACAACATGCAGACCCCATCAACTTCCTAATGGAAAATATTGACTCCCTTCTGCTACAACACAACTGTCAACATATTATAATTGTTGGTGACCTCAACCAGCACCTTATACAGAGGGACTTTGATGACCTTCTTGCAGTGTTTGACATGAGAAACTTTGTTGATTTCCCTTCTCATATCTTTGGCTCCTCCCTTGACCCAGTAGTGAGTGATCTGGCAGAAGGCATAGTCACTTGTCAACCCCTCGGCTACGTTGGATCGTCTAACCACAAGGCTGTTTTTACGACACTTAAGATCCCAACAGAACGAGGTGAGGAGTCCACACCCACAACCTGGCTATGGGAAAGAGGTAATTGCCCAGCCCTTTGCTCTGAGCTCGCCACCACCGATTGGAATGCTCTTCTCCAAGGGGATGTTGACAACTAAGTGAAAGCCTTCACTGGACACATCCTTAATCTACAACAAGAACACATTCCTCACCAGCAATATGTGACGAAGCCTACAGATCAGCCTTGGTTTGGCTTTCGTTGTAGAGAGGCTGCTACTGCTAAGTACAAAGCATGGCGAAGGTATAAGAGACATCCTACCACCTATAACAGGAACTTGCACACGCAAGCCTGTAGGCATATGGGTGATGTTCAAAAGTGGGCCATTGCTAAATGGGAGGTGGACACTAAAAGAAAGCTAGCATCAGGTAGGGTAGGCTCCAAAACCTGGTGGTCCCTGGTCAAGGACAGACAAGGTTATCTGCCTGATGAACTCATTCCACCTCTAAATCGACAGGATGGGACCACCTCTACTAGTGGTCAAGAGAAGGCGGACCTCTTTGCTGAACACTTTGCTACCAAAATGCAAGTTCCTGATCCAGCAAGGGACCCTCCTTGGCTAGCTGCAAGAACTGTGTCAAAACTGTCAGTGGTGACAATAAGGCAGGAGGAGGTGCATTTCCTTCTTAAATCGCTTGACCAAGAAAAGGCTGTGGGCCCAGACAAGTTGAGCCCAAGATTGTTGAGAAGATGTGCAGACCAGCTAGCAGCACCTCTAACTCGCATCTTTCAGCACTGCCTAGTACAGTGTAAATGGCCCTCTCTATGGAAAGAGGCAAATGTTCACAAAAAGAAGAGCAGAGCAGAAATCAGCAACTACAGACCAGTGTCACTCCTGTCAATCACTGGTAAGATCCTTGAGACAATAATCTCAAGACAAATGACAGAGTTTTTTGACTACCACTCACTACTTTGTGATCGTCAATATGGCTTCAGGAAAGGTTACTCTGCTGCTGATCTGTTGTTAAACCTCTCCACTAAGTGGCACCAGTCACTGGATGAATCCAAACTCAGCTGTGTGGTAGCACTGGACATTGCTGGCGCTTTCGACCGGGTGTGGCACCAGGGCCTCTTAGCAAAACTTCAAGCACTGGGAATTGCAGGCTCTACGCTATGTCTCCTCAGTGATTACCTTCATGGTAGATCTCTAAGAATAGTTCTCAATGGAACGGAATCAGCAAGACATCCTATTGGGGCAAGTGTTCAACAAGGAAGCGTGCTGGGTCCATTGTTATGGAATGTCTACTTCAACGACCTTCTTCATCTCATCCCAGAATCACATGCATATGCAGACGACTGTACACTGACATTCACTTATCCAAGAGAAGAAATGCCAGTTGCTCTAAGCTACATCAATCACCAGCTGAGAGTTATATCAGCTTGGGGAAATAGATGGCAAGTAACATTTGCACCTGAGAAAACGCAAATGATGATCGTCTCTAGGCACCATGATGGTAATGCTGGTGTAGTAGTAAGGATGAATGGGAGGGTGTTGGCACCTGGAGAAGAAGTTGATATCCTTGGGGTGAAATTTGACTCCAAACTAACCATGAAGAACCATGTTGTAAATCTTGCAAACGAGGCAGCCAGGAAGCTTACAGCACTTCGCCGTATCTCGCATCTGCTTGACAGTAGGGGTTGCAACATTCTGTACGAGGCACAAGTACCCTCACACCTTGAGTATGCTCCACTTTCTTGGTTTGCCTGCCCCCCCCTCTCATCTGCGACTGCTTAACAGAGTAGACAACAGAGCAAGACGTCTCATCTCTCGCCTGGACCCATCCTGGATAGATCTGTCATTTCAGCAGAGCCTTCAACATAGGAGGGATGTCGGTGGCCTTACTGTTATGTACAAGGCCAATATTGTCAAAATACCACACTTGGATCCACTTCGAGGACAGCGTGAAACAAGCTTTTATGCCATAAGACGGGCAGAAAACAGCAACTTCACTCTGGCTGTACCCTTCTCCAGAACATCACTCCATCTGAGATCATACATACCCAGGATGACTCGAGTATGGAACACATTCGTACAGCATAATGATGTCAACGAGATAAAGTCAGTTGATCAAATGAAAATGCTGGCCCACAGATAGCTCCAACTTCATCCTGTTCCCTACTTGTATGTCTCATAACAATAAAAATGCTTTCAAATGAGCTGATGTAGGTAGCAGCTCATAGCTTGCCAATAAAGTTAGGAATCCTTAACCTGTAAATAGCTTGTCAATGAAGCTAGGGATCCTTAACCTTGTCAAACCCTGTGTAAAAAAAAAAGAAAAATAAAAAAAGAGAGAAAGAGAAGAGAGAGAGAGAGAGAGAGAGAGAGAGAGACAGAGAGAGAGAGAGAGAGAGAGAGAGAGAGAGAGAGAGAGAGAGAGAGAGAGAGAGAGAGAGAGAGAGAGAGAGAGAGAGAGAGAGAGAGAGAGAGAGAGAGAGAGAGAGAGAGAGAGAGAGAGAGAGAGAGAGAATTACAGTATTACAGTTTCAATACCTGTATAGAGCTACATTTGAGGAGCCACATTTGTCGTACTTCGTGTTCAATAATTGTTTTCTATTTTTCTTTTAATTCATCTGAATGTTGTAAATAGATACCCTAACCTTCCCTGGAAAGCAGTTCCCGTCCTCTGAGTTGTGTCGTACGCGTGAAGATCAGTGAACTTGAAAAACGCTGTATTTATGTTAATTTGGTGATCACTGTCTTAATGTTAACTTAGTAAATACAGTCTTGAGTTGATATCGTTTGAATACCTCTTCATCAATGTCCATCAAGGAAGAGTCTTGTCGTCTCGTACAGTGACTGAAGAGTCTTGTTGTCTCGTACAGTGACTGAAGAGCCTTGTCTGCCAAATAAAGATTGACTGAGTGTGTGTGTGCATGTGTGTGCATGTGTGTGCATGTGTGTGTGTGTGTGTGTGTGTGTGTGTGTGTGTGTGTGTGTGTGTGTGTGTGTGTGTGTGTGTGTGTGTGTGTGTGTGTGTGTGTGTGTGTGTGTGTGTGTGTGTGTGTGTGTGTGTCTGTACTCACCTATTTGTGGTTGCAGGGAACGAGTCTTAGCTCCTGGCCCCGCCTCTTCACCGGTTGCTACTGGGCCCTCTCTCTCCCCGCTCCATGAGCTTTATCAAACTTCGTCTTAAAACTGTGTATGGTTCCTGCCTCCACTACGTCCTTTTCTAGGCTATTCCACTGCCTGACAACTCTATGACTGAAGAAATACTTCCTAATATCTCTCTGACTCATTTGTGTCTTCAACTTCCAATTGTGGCCTCTTGCTTCTGTGTCCCCTCCCTGGAACATCCTGTCTTTGTCCACCTTGTCTATTCCACGCAGTATTTTATATGTCGTTATCATGTCTCCCCTGACCCTCCTGCCCTCCAGTGTCGTCAGGCCGATTTCCCTTAATCTTTCTTCATAGGACATTCCCCTTAGCTCTGGAACTAACCTTGTCGCAAACCTTTGTACTTTCTCTAGTTTCTTGACGTGCTTTATCAAGTGAGGGTTCCAAACAGGTGCTGCATACTCCAGTATGGGACTGACATACACGGTGTACAGTGTCTTGGACGATTCCTTACTAAGGTATCGGAATGCTGTTCTCAGGTTTGCCAGGCGCCCATATGCTGCAGCAGTTATCTGATTGATGTGTGCTTCCGGAGACATGCTCGGTGTTATACTCACCCCAAGATCTTTCTCCTTTAGTGAAGTTTGCAGTCTTTGGCCACCTAGCCTATACTCTGTCTGTGGTCTTCTGTGCCCTTCCCCTATCTTCATGACTTTGCATTTGGCAGGATTAAATTCGAGAAGCCATTTGCTGGACCAGGTGTCCAGTCTGTCCAGGTCTCTTTGAAGTCCTGCCTGGTCCTCATCTGATTTAATTCTCCTCATTAACTTCACATCATCTGCAAACAGGGACACTTCTGAGTCTAACCTTTCCATCATGTCGTTCACATATACCAAAAATAGCACTGGTCCTAGGACCGACCCCTGTGGGACCCCGCTCGTCACAGGTGCCCACTGTGATACATCATTACGTACCATCACTCGTTGTTGCCTCTCTGTCAGGTATTCTCTGATCCATTGCAGTGCCCTTCCCGTTATATGCGCCTGATGCTCTACCTTCTGCACTAATCTCTTGTGAGGATCTGTGTCAAAGGCCTTCTTGCAGTCCAAGAAGATGCAATCAACCCACCCCTCTCTCTCGTGTCTTACTTCTGTTATTTTATCATAAAACTCCAGAAGGTTTGTGACACAGGATTTGCCTTCCATGAATCCGTGCTGGTTGGCATTTATACTCTTGTTCCGTTCCAGGTGCTCCACCACTCTCCTCCTGATAATCTTCTCCATAACTTTGCATACTATACACGTCAATGACACGGGTCTATAGTTTAGTGCCTCTTTTCTGTCTCCTTTTTTAAAAATGGGAACTACATTTGCCGTCTTCCATACCTCAGGTAGTTGCCCAGTTTCCAGGGACGTGTTGAAGATTGTGGCAAGTGGCACACACAACATATCTGCTCCCTCTCTAAGGACCCATGGGGAGATGTTGTCCGGTCCCATTGCCTTTGAGGTATCGATGTCCCTTAGCAGTTTCTTCACCTCCTCCTCATCTGTATATATGTCGTCCAACACTTGTTGGTGTATTCCTTGCTGGTGTTCCCATCTGGTCTGTCCCCCCAGAGTCCTTCCTGTCTCTACTGTAAATACTTCCTTAAATCTCGTGTTGAGCTCCTCACATACCTCTTGATCGTTTCTTGTGAGTTCTCCACCTTCTTTCCTCAGCCTTATCACCTGGTCTTTGACTGTTGTCAGATTTGACTTTCGATGCTATGTCGTTTTCATATTGTCGCTGGGCCTCCCTCCTTATCTGTGCATGCTCGTTTCTGGCACTTCTACTAATCTCCTTGTTTTCCTGGGTCCTATGCCTCCTGTACCTTTTCCGTTCTCTGTTGCACTTAGTTTTTGCCTCCCTACACCTTCGGGTAAACGAAGGACTTGTTTTGGTCTTCCTATTATTTTTGTTTCCCTTGGGAACAAACCTTTCCTCTGCCTCCTTGCACTTTGTTGCCACATATTCCATCATCTCGTTTACTGATTTTCCTACCATTTCTCTGTCCCATTGAACCTCCTGCAGGAAGTTTCTCATACCTGCGTAGTCCCCCCTTTTATAGTTTGGCCTGTCCCCTTCAGTTCCTGTTACCTTCTCCCCTTGTAACTCTACTATATAATCAAAACTCAGAACCACGTGATCGCTAGCTCCAATGGGCCTCTAGTAAGTGATGTCCTCAATGTCTGAACTGTTCAGGGTGAACACAAGATCCAGTCTTGCTGGCTCATCGTCCCCTCTCTCTCTCTGGTTGTGTCCCTGACATGTTGATGCATGAGGTTTACAAGTACCACATCCATCATCTTGGCTCTCCATGTTTCGGGACCCCCATGTGGCTCCAGCTTTTCCCAGTCGATCTCCCTGTGGTTGAAATCGCCCATTACCAGTAACTTTGCTCTGCTCGAGTGAGCTCTTCTTGCCACCTCAGCCAGTGTGTCCACCATCACCCTGTTGTTTTCTTCGTACTCCTCTCTTGGCCTCCTGCAGTTCTGTGGTGGGTTATACATCACTCCAATGACTACTTTATGTTCTCTGGACTGAATTGTACCTACAATGTAGTCTCTTTTTCCAATCATGTCCATGCCTTCCATTTCCTCAAATCCCCATCGGTGTTTTATGAGCAGTACAACCCCTCCTCCCCCTCTACTCCTTCTATCTTTCCTCAGGATCTGATATCCCGTTGGGAAGATTGTGTCTGTTATTGTCTCAGCGAGTTTTGTTTCTGTGACTGCTATGTGTCTGGGGATTTTTCACTGATTCTTTCGTTCCACTCCTCATGTTTATTCGTTATTCCATCCACGTTTCTGTACCAAACTTTCAGTTTCTTTTCTATCATTGTGGTCATGCAAGAATACTGGGGTTGGGGGAGCGAGAGCCTTGGTGGGGGCCTATATGGGGCTGTGGTGTAGGTGGGGTTTGTGATGATGGGGGTGGGGTCAGAATGCCCCTAATGGACAGCTGTTGGGGTGAGGTTTGTGATATGGGGGTTGGTGGCTGAGGGAACAGTGAGTGGGTTGTAGTATAGGTTGCTCAGTTGCGTTGGGAATGTCGCGGTTGGAGTCTTTTGGTGGGAGATTCTGTGGGGTGTGTTTGCCCTTCCTCATGTGTCTGGGTCCTGCTCATCTTCGTCATTGCCTCTCGTTCCTCCTTGCGTCTCTGTACCCTCTCTTTCAGTGTAGTCCTTTCTTCTTGTGTTCTGTTGCGGTCGAGGTATACTCTCTGGTACCCCTGTTTGTCCCTCAGTCTTGCTTTCTCTTGCAGAATCCTGGTTCGAACTGATTCTTCCTTGAAAATTACTTTGACAGGCCGTATCCTTCCACTCGCAAACCACCCAATTCTCTGAAAATTTGTCACCTGGGTCATATCGCCCTCACCTATTGTTTTCATGATGCCTTCAATCATTTTTTTCTCCTCCTGTTTTATTTCTTCGAAGTTGTCCCCCTTGGCTTCTTGGAGCCCATACACAAAAACTGACCTCGCCCTTTCCTCCTCCCACTGAGTCTCCATCTGCTTCCTCTGAGGCATTTTATTTCCTTCCATTGACATGTTCTTACCTTCAGTCCCTGTTATATCTGAGACTTCTATTCTCAGTGAACTGTCATTCATGACCAGCTGTCCCTTGCTACTGCAGTTGGCTGTTAGAATCTCTGCATATAGCATACCTTCATTGTCTTCGGACCTGTCATTTGATCTTAGTGTGCTCCTCATCTTTTCCCTGGCCCCACGTGGGTCTGATAGGGCCTTCGCGTACGGCATGTCTCCTTTGTTGCTTACCATCCCCTTGTCTGCGCCTGACACTGAATTTCCTGATGTCACATCTGAATTGTCATTTGTCTCTCTAATCTGTTTCAGGCTTTGCAGTTTCTCTTCTAAGGACTGTATCCTAGCTTCTGCTGCTAAGACCTGTACTCCCCGCTTCCTGCACTCTTCAGTTATCCGCTCCTCCATTTTCTTACCAAGCTCTACTATCTTCCTTCCCCACTCTTCCTCCCTTTTTTGGAGCTCTAACTCCCAGTCTTTCCTCCCTGGTTCGTCCACCAGATCTCTGGTTTCCGTCCTCTAGGGCCACCAATTTTTTTTTTTTTTTTACCACAGACAGAAGGCTAGAGGAGGGAGAGGGTGAGAGAGAAAGGGTAGAAAGAGGGAGAGAGAGGAGAGAGTATGGGGGTGAGGGATAAGACCAACGGGGAGAGAGAGAGAAATGTGAGGGGGGAGAGAAAGGGTAGAGAGAGGGAGAAAGAGGGAGAGAGAGAGAGAGGGAGAGGGAGATAGGAGGGTGAGGAAAAAGGCTATGAGAGAGAGAAATGCGAGGGAGGGGTAGAAATATAGAAAAAGGGAGATGGAGAGAGAAGCCTATAGAGAGAGATGAGGGTGAGGGATAGGGTTATGGGAGTAAGAGAGAGAGAGAGAGAGAGAGAGGGAGAGAGAGAGAGAGAGAGAGAGAGAGAGAGAGAGTAAGGGGAAGGGGAGGGAAAAAGGCTATGAGAGAGAGAAACGAGAGGGAGGGGGAGAGAGAAAGATAGGAGGGAGGAGGGAGAGAAGGCAAGAGTGGGGGAGGGGAAAGGTCTGTGGGGGGGGAAAGGTGTGTGGGGAGGGGTGAGGGGACGCGGTCAGATTCCAAGGATCAGCTGTGTGAATGAGTGGGTGTGTGTACTCACCTAGTTGTGGTTTCAGGGGTCGAGACTCAGCTCCTGGCCCCGAGTGTGTATGTGTGTGCGTGCGTGTGTGTGTGTGTGAGCACGTCAGTTGTTTATATGTCCCAGAAATACATTTCACCTCTGTGTATCCGTAATACTAATAAGATACCATTAACACTGAGAGTAATTCTAATAATTATAATACTAGCGTGTGTTAACATGAGTACCCAATACTTGCTTCTCAGATTGTACTGTCTTTGTGTCCTAAAACATTATCTCTCGAAACTGTTGTCAGGGCTGTAGTCCCATTAGCCCCGACTTAATCCTCCTGCCTATTCCTTGCTCCTACAAATTTTATCTTCCTACTACTGCTAGGTGTTGTGTGTATGATAATCGCTCTGGAGCAGGGTTTGTGATAGCCAGCTACCAGTGATCGTAGGGCCGGCTCTACCACTCAAAACTTCCCGCCAACCACAAACAGGTGATTTGTACATTACAACTCAGAGGGGACGTCCATCCATATGCCTGATGTACGATGCTCGCTGTACGATGCTCGCTGTACGATGACTCGTGCACCTCGCCCTTCCGCCTCTGACTTCTTCAACTATTCTTTTCTCGTTGCCCTTTTGAGTCCTTATTTACCACACTTATCACTTGTATACTGCTACTTTTATAATTTACACTTCACTTTTGGTAAGTACACTTCTTATTTGTGATGACACCCAACCTGTTATGGCGGCGCTACTTCCTCAGGCCTACTGCTGCCACCTTCTCTGCTTATATATATTTATGTATATGTATATATATATATATATATATATATATATATATATATATATATATATATATATATATATATATATATATATATATATATATATATATATATTTCCACTTTCTGGCTAGCTTGTTCACGCTGGCTGTGTGCTACATCACAGTTTCTCGTTAGCCAACCTCTCTTAATTCTATTTGATCTTTTGTCTTTAGTCACTCGCTTTGTACTTTGTATATTTGTAACAGTGTGGCAACAAGTGCCAACTAGGCCTCAACGAACTGGCACTTTGAAATTTTGTTGTATAATTTCAGGCTTTCTCTCGCCTTTATTTATTTTTTTTTTTTTTGCTAATACTTTGGTTATCACTTGTAGGGTTGTTCACTGACGTTGTCACTAACACTGGTTGCTTCTAGCTGCTAAAGCATGCCCTAAAAACACTAAGATTCTCGAGGCCTGGCGCTTGTGTAGTGATCGACATGCGTATATGCATGTCGATCACTATATTTTCATTTAGTGATCGACATACACCTGAGTTGATTTTATAAATTAAATTTCTTTAAATGTTCCAAGCTGTCATGTATGGACTACAAAACTCATTAAAGAAACAAATAAATCCCACAACTAAGATGCTTCTGGAGAAACTTCAGCAAGTGTGGCAGCAAACTTGCAGACAGTGAGTAACTGCCTCTTAAGATCACTGAACCATCACAAAGGCTTATATAAAATAAACTCTCCAAGAAAATGGGTTCAAGGTGTATGAAGTACAAAGTATAGTACCCCATACCTTCCCCACCTCTCTTTATGTACCTGGCGTTCCCTGCGCCTCCATCTCATGCCAGTCGTTCCCTGCACTCCAACTCATACCAGTCATTCCCTGCACTTCCAATTCATTCCTGCAGTTTCCTGAAGCTGCATCATGCATAACAGTGCATGATTCCACACTCTCTCTCGAACATACCAGGTATTCTCACACCCCACGAAGCATATTTTGTATTCCTTGGCATCCCAAGACACACTTGCCGTTCCGTGCCACTCCACCACAAACACCTGCCATTCCCTGTTATCCCTGCACACAGCTGTCTTCCTCCCCACATATACCTAATGCTTCCTGTCAATCCAGCGTATAATTGGAGTTCCCTACAAATGTCAGTTTTGCTATATTAGAGAAATGTTTTATTCGTAAAATATATACATGTATATATATATATATATATATATATATATATATATATATATATATATATATATATATATATATATATATATATATATATATATATATATATATATATATATATATATATATATATATATATATATATATATATATATATATGTATATATGTATATATATATATATATATATATATATATATATATATATATATATATATATATATATATATATATATATATATATATATATATATATATATATATATAATTGGGGTCCACCTCTGGTGTAAATTGTGGGACCCATAGCCTCGGAGAAGTGGATAAAAAGGCTTCAAGGAGGAATATTTGGATTTCTTCCTGAAGCCGTTTGAATATTCCACTTCCCCTACCACCCCATCTTTTAAACTTTTTTTTTTTTACCAATAGGAATATTTTATTACATAATATGGCACAGAAGATTTAAGAGATACATTGTTAATATAAAGGTGGCATATACGGTACATGTTGTTACGTGTGTATCACCGATTATAAGGCGAAAATCTCATCCAGCTCCTCAGAGCTGGGGCGTGTGCCCAAAATGCAGCAGGCATTACCCCTTTGAACAGCCGCACTGAGCCGCTGGAACAGAAAACTAGCTGCCCTGGGATCCCTAGTTACCCTGATGAGTCTTTTTCCCAGCTCCTTAAGGAAATTAGATGCACTCTTTCCCCATGAGCCAAAGGTCTCTGAGCCTATGGGAACAAACATATAATGATGGGCAAGTTCTCCATATTTTCTAGTTTTTTGGGACTCCCTGAAGCTGGCAGCTGCCCCTCCTTCCTCCCTGGTGTATTGGAGATAGGTATCAGCCAAGGTAGATGCACATGTATAGTCCCACACCACCTGCTTCCCATCTGTCCAGGCTTGAAGGGTGATACCATCTGGACGCTTCTGGCTGCCATCAGATCTGCATAGTTGGGGTGGCTCCCTTACTGCTGGGCATCCAGCTGTTGTGAGGCTCCTCTTGATAATGTTATTAACCTCCTCATGTCTTGCAATCTTTCCCTCTGATTTACGGCACACAAGACCATGGTACCCGAATCGGTCTGCTGCTTCACTGCCACAAATACACCTGTGTTCGGCGAGAATAGGGGCGGCAAGTCGAAGGGCAACACCAATGCGGATGGTCTGTGGGTCAAGGCGTGTGCCAAGGCTGGAGTTGGGAACAGCCAACAGAAAGTCCCCAGCATGAGGGGCTCTCACTGCCAGGAGGCGGGCTCTATCCTAGGTAGTAAGTCGGTAGACAGCAACCGCCCAGGGAGGTACTACCGTCCTGCCAAGTGAGTGTAAAACGAAAGCCTGTAATTATTTTACATTGCTGGTGTCCATTTTTCTGTCTCATAAACATGCAAGGTTTCAGGTACGTCTTGCTACTTCTACTTACACTTAGGTCACACTACACATACATGTACAAGCATATATATACACACCCCTCTGGTTTTTTTTCTATTTTCTTTCTAGTTCTTGTTCTTGTTTATTTCCTCTTATCTCCATGAGGAAATTTTAACAGAATTCTTCCTCCGTAAGCCATGCGTGTTGTAAGAGGCGACTAAAATGCCGGGAGCAAGGGGCTAGTAACCTCTTCTTCTGCATATATTACTATATGTAAAAAGAGAAACTTGCGTTTTTCCTTTTGGGCCACCCCGCCTCGGTGGGATAAGGCCGGTGTGTTGAAAGAAAGATATATATACATATATATATATATATATATATATATATATATATATATATATATATATATATATATATATATATATATATATGTATGTATATATGTATGTATTTCAACAAGTCGACCGTCTCCCACAGAGGCAGGGTGACCCAAAAAGAAAGAAAATGCCCGAAAAGAAAATACTTTCATCATCATTCAACACTTTCACCTCACTCATACATAATCACTGTCTTTGTAAAGGCGCCCAGATACTACAGTTTAGAAGCATGTATAGATATATAAAACATATCCCTCCAAACTGCCAATATCCCAAACCCCTCCTTTCATTAAAATGCAGGCATTGTGCTTCCCATTTCCAGTACTCAAGTCCGGCTGTAAAAAAATAACCGGTTTTCTTGAATCCCTTCACTAAATATTACGTTGCTCACACTACTACAGCTCGTCATGTACCAAAAACTATTCGTCTCCATTCACTCATAACACGCTCACGCACGCTTGCTGGAAGTCCAAGCCCCTCGCCCACGAAACCTCCTTTCTCCCCTCCCTCCAACCTTTTCGAGGACGACCCCTACCCCGCCTTCCTTCCCCTACAGATTTATACGCTCTCCAGGTCATTATACTTTGATCCATTCTCTCTAAATGACCAAACCACCTCCACAATCCCTCTTCTGCCCTCTGACTAATACTTTTATTAACTCCACACCTTCTCCTAATTTCCACACTCCGAAATCTCTGCATAATATTTACACCACACATTGCCCTTAGACAGGACATTTCCACTGCCTCCAACCGCCTCCTCGCTGCGGTATTTACAACCCAAGCTTCACACCCATATAAGAGTGTTGGTACCACTATACTTTCATATATTCCCTACTTTGCCTCCATGGATAACTTTTTTGTCTCCACATATACCTCAACGCACCACTCACCTGTTTTCCTTCATCAATTCTATGATTAACATCATCCTTCATAAACCCATCCGCTGACAAGTCAATTCCCAAATATCTGAAAACATTCACTTCTTCCATACTCCCTCTCTCCAATGCGATATCCAATTTTTCTTTATCTAAATCGTTTGATACCCTTATCACCTTACTCTTATCTATGTTCACTTTCAACTTTCTATAAAATATATTATATATTATATATATATATATGTATATTATATATATATATATATATATATATATATATATATATATATATATATATATGTATATATATATATATATATAATGTATATATATATATATATATATATATATATATATATATATATATATATATATATATATATATATATATATATATGTTATATAGTAAATATAAAGAATGCAATTGGTCAAGGAATGGCAACTAAATTTCGGAGTGAGCTGGTATACTGTAGCGGAGTGAGGGGCACTGTGTATGTTAAACCAATATAACTTTCAGCAAGAGAGGG
>NC_091313.1:16520747-16535747 GCF_038502225.1 Cherax quadricarinatus
TTTTGTCGAGAGAGGAATTTTAATAAAAGCCTTGGAATGAATTTAAGGCACAGAGTTATGTAAATATAAACACTTCTGTCATGGCGTTCCATCACGTAGGAGAAATCGGCAGAACGTGTCTTGGTGTCAGATTGGTTAGCGGTGAGCTCAGGTTCTCCTGAGATGTGGAGAGGCGTGGATATAAAAGATAAGGAGAACAAGGAGGAAGATTTGGGTTAGGGAAATGGAGGCAGAGAGTAGTTGGTTTAAGAATACTAGGGTAAGGAGGCGTGTCTGTGAAGTGGTTCTGGGTAAGGAGAATGAACTGGAGCAAGAATGAGGATGAAGTAACAATAGTCGAGCGGAGTACTCCTTGGAGATTGTGTTGGAAACAAGAGTTCAATATTACTTCGATACTTTCAAAGTTTTTCCTCGTTGTTCCTTAGAAATACAAATTCCTGATATAAATGTCTAAGATAAGAACCCCGAAACTTGCGTTCCTCATGAAAAAAAAACGAGTAATAAAGATGAACAAATCCCTAGTTCCGTATAATGAAACCTCAGACTTCTCCATTTATTTTCCATTTGGATTACATCTCACACAAAACATATGGGCCACCTTAATTGATCTTATTGAGATCGTTACACATTCTGCTATTTTTTTTACAATGAAGGAAAGAAGGAAGCATTCTCACCATCTTGGTTCACTTAACCAAGGCAGCCTTTCCCGAGTTAATTGAAGTACATGAACAAGTTCCAATATGATGTAACAAAGTTCGGGGCCAAATAACTATCGACACGTGCCTTCGACAAGTGGAAAGTAATAGAAGTGTGTCTACGATTTCAAATTGTTTACAACGAAATAACATGAAAAGTTACCTCATGTGACAGCTAATCGAAAATTTTCATTTAACTTCACGGCAGTCCTAATGGCCTGTGATACATCTAATAAAATAACCGGTTTTTCCATGTATTGGCTCATATATCTGGTGTGACTTGTCCGATTTTAGAATTTATGTCGTCAATAAGACCTTTAATATCAGCTACAGGTATCTGAAAAACGTAATTTCAAACAAACACCCACAGGAATTCTAAATAGGTGATATCTGGCAAGAATGGAGAACATATAATGGCGTTATCACCCCCAATCTATCAGCCACGGAATTTCTCTTTCGATAATTACTCAGTAACACAATAAGCAGAGAATACATTTTAATATGTACTATATTAATGCATTTCTTTTAAATTTGAAGCCAACCTTCATTTAGTCTGTATGGGCAACTAGGTTCACTGCTGGCCACAGCCCGCAGCCTAACTGATCTGAAGGAACTGTTCCACTTTCTTTATGAAAACTGCGTTCTTTTCCCGGGCAGCTGGTGACATGCTGGAACATAACGAAGTCCATAACTGTATAAAGTCAGAATCTTCCAGAATGTAATTATCGTTTAGAATGAGATTATGAATGTTCTGATCTTTGCTGTTAATAAGTGAATGTAATGAAAATAGTCACAGATAATCTTCCACGATAAGAATTTTTGTTACTTCTCGCCCTAATCTGGGAAATTCTATTTGTATTCACTCTTGTCGATGTATTTGTTAGTTAAATGTCATTAAACGCAATATGGGAATGTTAAATATATAGTCATTGTAATAAGGAGTGTATGATATTCACCTAAGAATCATTAGATACTCAGTCGCATTGCTGAGTAAGTTCTCAATGGATTTAAAAACCTTAGTTTGAGACAACTTTGACACTGTATTTTCAGCCCGGTCCTTAAAATGGTGATTCTTTACTGACAGTGTGTCGCTTACACAGTGAGCTTCAAGTCACAGATCTTCCTGGGGAGATAAAGCCAACTGTGTGGAGGAAATGTTGTCAATAAAGAATCGCATTGTACTGCATTTTTTCCTTTATTCATCGTGTCGGTATTTTATACCATTTCACACCATTTGTTGACTAGAGTCCCTTTCAGACTCAATATCAGCCATATTTATTCTACTCTCCAGATATGGCTTTCTGACATTATTATTGGGAACACAAAACAAATAAAAATCTGGATTACAAGTTCAGTGAAAGAGGTAAATCAAGATATAATCAAACCTTTACAAAATGAAAGTTCTGCATTAGATTTAAATATATTTACGGCTGTTTAATATATTTATAGATGGGGTTGTAAGAGAAGTAAATGCGAGGGTCTTGGAAAAAGGCGTGGAGTTAAAAGATAAAGAATCACACATAAAGTGGGAGCTGTCACAGTTGCTCTTTGCTGATGACACTGTGCTCTTGGGAGATTCTGAAGAGAAGTTGGAGAGATTGGTGGATGAATTTGGTGGGGTGTGCAAAAGAAGAAAATTAAAAGTGAATACAGGAAAGAGTAAGGTTATGAGGATAACAAAATGATTAGGTAATGACAGATTGGATATCAGATTGGAGGGAGAGAGTATGGAGGAGGTGAATGTATTCAGATATTTGGGAGTGGACGTGTCAGCGGATGGGTCTATGAAAGATGAGGTGAATCATAGAATTAATGAGGGGAAAAGGGTGAGTGGTGCACTTAGGAGTCTGTGGAGACAAAGAACTTTATCCTTGGAGGCAAAGAGGGGAATGTATGAGAGTATAGTTTACCAACGCTCTTATATGGGTGTGAAGCATGGGTGATGAATGTTGCAGCGAGGAGAAGGCTGGAGGCAGTGGAGATGTCATGTCTGAGGGCAATGTGTGGTGTGAATATAATGCAGAGAATTCGTAGTTTGGAAGTTAGGAGGAGGTGCAGGATTACCAAAACTGTTGTCCAGAGGGCTGAGGAAGGGTTGTTGAGGTGGTTCGGACATGTAGAGAGAATGGAGCGAAACAGAGTGACTTCAAGAGTGTATCAGTCTGTAGTGGAAGAAAGGCGGGGTAGGGGTCGGCCTAGGAAAGGTTGGAGGGAGGGGGTAAAGGAGGTTTTGTGTGCGAGGGGCTTGGACTTCCAGCAGGCATGCGTGAGCGTGTTTGATAGGAGTGAATGGAGACAAATGGTTTTTTAATACTTGACGTGCTGTTGGAGTGTGAGCAAAGTAACATTTATGAAGGCGTTCAGGGAAACCGGCAGGCCGGACTTGAGTCCTGGAGATGGGAAGTACAGTGCCTGCACTCTGAAGGACGGGTGTTAATGTTGCAGTTTAAAAACTGTAGTGTAAATCACCCTTCTGGCAAGACAGTGATGGAGTGAATGATGGTGAAAGTTTATCTTTTTCAGGCCACCCTGCCTTGGTGGGAATCGGCCAGTGTGATAATAAAAAAAAATATATTTACGGCATGAAATATATTAGATTTAAATAAATTTATGGCATGAAAGTTCGGAATGGAAAAATAGAGATTGATAGATCAAGATTCGTTTAGGTTACCTGAATAGGTGGCAGGTCCGTGTAGAGGAAATGAAATGTAAAGTGTGTGGATTAACATACGAAGGAGGAAGAGGTTAAGTGTGCGGAAAAGAGGGAAAGTACATGCTTTCCGACTCTTGCAATGTTGCACGGTACATGAATATGAACGTGAATAAACTAAATAATTATATTTTATTTAACTAAGGTTCTTAGGATTTACCCAGATATGCAGAATTTGATGCAATTCGATAATGATAATTTATACACGAAGTTACACTTTAAAACTGAATCAACCACGAATAGTGTATGTTGCTAATTTAGTGTCAATATTTTGAGTTATAGCATGTACTGTCTATATAGGCGATATGCTCACTTAAATATGATTGGCGCTGCCAAGTAATCTCACCCATGGGTACAAAAATCTCCAAAATGTTGAAGTGTACGAACAGGACATATCGACCCTAGGTGGAAAAATAAACACAGAAGCAGCATAATATCATCCTTTATTGACAACGTTTCGCCCACAAAGTGGGCTTTATCAAGTCACAGACAGTCTGTTTGTGACTTGATAAAGCCCACTGTGTGGGCGAAACGTTGTCAGTAAAGGACCACTGCTTCTGTGTTTATTTTTCCATTGTGTCGGCATTTTATAACATTTCCATCGACACTTGGTAAATATCTCACATTTTTTCATGGATAATAAACTATAGCAAGCGCGAGGCGTCGGGTAGAAGACCGGCGATAAAACTTTGTAATTGTCTTGCCAAGAGTCATAAAACTTTCACATGGGGCCAAGAGTGTTGTAGGAAGGATGATGACAGAGTAATACTGTAGCGGCGGCTTTGATGTTATGTTACAGGTTGTCTGGTGTCATTTTACCGACTTCTTTGATGTTGAGGTACTAGTTTGATGTCAATGAATTGCCTTGTATGATGTTAAGGAACTGGTTGTTTGGTGTTACTTTAATGGCTTTGATGTCAATAAACTTTTAAGCCTGATGCTACTTTAGTGACCTGTTTGGTGTCACGATGGCTTCTTTGATGACACTGTTCCGACGGCACTGTTTGATATCATTGTAATGACTTTCTGACATTACCGGCTTGTTTGACGTCATTGTACTGACTTGCTCTCACTGTTTCAGATTTCTTTATGGTGGTCTATAATCTATATCATTGAGAACCAGATAAATACTTAGAAAAAACAGTAAATAAACGCACTGGCCAATGAAGATAGGTATCCTTAAATCTGGTCAAGAGAGACGAGGAGGAGGGACAGTAGTTACAAATCAACATTCATCCTCACGCAACCCCACACACACACACACACACACACACACACACACACACACACACACACACACACACACACACACACACACACACACACACACACACACACACACACACATACACACACACAGAGTGAAGTTGGAATCATTGACCTGATTTCTCGTCTTTCAACAATTACGTCCACGGGACTTGATTAGTGAACGGAGAATCGAGCCTTTCACCATTTCTTGCTCTGAATGTCTTGCATCGGCTGAGTGCGTCATGAAATATAATTACATCTCCAGGATACAGTTGAACTTTTCTCTCATAGTTCGACTGTCTTCACATTCCTTCAGCTACGGTCCACTTTACCGTCCTACAGCTACGGTCCACTTTACTGTCCTACAGCTACGGTCCACTTTACCGTCCTACAGCTACGGTCCACTTTACCGTCCTAGAGCTACGGTCCACCTTAACGCGAATACAAATATTTATATTTCTGTTTTTCATATTACATTCAACCTTCTTGAAATATACTTACATTCTAAATTACTGTTTGAAAATTCGTGTTTCCTTTGTAGGTAATAACGACCAGGTGCGTAGTTGACGCATCCTCTGGAAGTACTGACTCAAGTACGTAAGTGACTCTTGCTCTGTGAAATTTACATTATCCAGGCGAGGCCATTAGCGCCGCCCTCGGAGATTATCTAGAAAAGCTTCTCTTCAGCGTATTCCAAAAATGTTAATTAAATTCTTAGCAAGGTGAGGTAAAGAATTTTGCATGTGCCGACGCTTTAAAGCTTGGTGCAACAGCTGCCGATGCCTGATAGTTTGATGCAACAGCTGACGACGCTATATATCTTGGTGTAATAACTGTGGACGCCCCATAGTTTGGTCTAATAGCTGCCGTCCCTTTCAGGCTTACCTATAACACAGACATCTTTCTTGAGAAGTGTCATCGAAAGGTAAAAGTTGGTAAAATCCTACAAAACTCAAGACAAGAACAAGTGCATTATTTGTAGTAGTAACACCAGCTTCAGGACAGAGACGCAGACCTCGGCTCCTCTTACACCGAAATACAGTAAAATTCATGAGAGGTACATCACTGGTAGAATACAATACCGACAATTTCATAAATATGACACATGGGCAACAGTAACTTTTTTCAATGATACCCAAGTGTTACCCGTGTGTCTTACACATCAGTCATGAGAAACACATGGGAAATGGGAAATAATTTGCATCTAGGCACATCCCTCAAAGGCAATCTAGGAGAAAAGGTCATTAATTTTAATTCTCTATCGACTCTGCGAAAACCACCTAGACATTAGTAGAGAAAATTCTTTAATAAGATAGGGACAAGAGTAACCTAGCAATCGCCTGTTTAAAATATAGATGGACAAAATATAGAGTGGATACTATATTGGTTGGTTAAAATTTACTTCCGAGAGGCTGAGGTGAGTGAACCCGGTGGACTAATAGCTATGGGTTAACCAGGTGGACCAATGGTGGGTGAATCTAGAAGACCGGTGGAGGTGAATGAACCTGGCGGACCAGCGAAACGCATGAACCTTGATTACTAGCAGAAGTTGGTGAACCTATTGGATCAGCGATAGTAGCTGAAAGCATTCGATTAGCGGTGGGTAAGAGAACCACTTAGTGTACAGCTCATTTATTAGGCATTTTATAAATTAGTATCTTTCTTAACGTTCGAACTTACCAGACATGTAAATCATCTGACTGTATCATGTAAACCATTTGGCTATCATTTTCACTCACTGTACATTGAACGGGGGAATGGAGTTCTCAAGAGGTGACGACGTATCGATCTTGTATCGTCTTCAGACGTACTATGTACATCAGAGACGTGAAATTTCCCAAAACAATCTTCCCAAAGAAATGAGACAATGTATAACACTTGGTTAGGTCGTACCATGAAGATGAAAATTTCCTGAAGATGCATAGATTGTCAAATTCCGTCACATACATAAAAATAAAACGTTATTTAATGCAGAAAAATATCAGTTTGGGATTCGAGTCGCTTTGAGCTCGTAGACACAACGGTACAAATTTAGCACACATATGACCTAATTTTAGTCATTTTTCTTTCCTCCCGACAATGTAATGTATCCAGTAGAGCAGGAAATATCATAAGCGTGTCGGGAAGAGCTCGTGCATGAATTGAATGGGAGAGGAAACCAAAATGTCCTGCACGTATTGAGCTTCATACAACCTCTGCCATACTAGGGTAAGCTTTACCATCAACTATCCGATCCCAGACTACAAACAAGACCAAAGTGGAAGGTATTTAGAGAGAATTGCTGATGTAAAGGACATTAGCTTTAATACGGCAGGCTTTGCTAGAGACTATGTTGGCTGATGAGACCCAGGAGAGGCTTCAGACCCTGTTAGCTGGAGAGGCTGAGGGGAAGGGGAGAAGAGAAAGGGAAAGATGACAAGAGAGATGCGTACACTCATTTACTTCTGTACAGGAGGGAAGCAGGATGCAATTAGGAAAACAGGAGACGAGGATAGGAAAACAGGTGGTGTGCACAAAATAATTATAAACAGTGCTATGCCTCATTTACTGCGCACGATGAGCAAGAGAATCATGGACACTGACTTTCCTCAAAAAAAAAAAAAGAGTTCGGTCCTTCAAGGTTAACAAGTAATTAGGAGAACTGCAGCCTTTTCATTTATACACAAAGCGAACAAGAGGCAAACCATACCTTGAAAAAATTAATGAACAAAATAAAATTACAAGATAACATGTGCACTCGAGTATTTACAATTGAGCAACTCAACATCTGGTGCACAGCAAGAGTTGCAAAATTAAATAATATGTAGTTACAGAAACCCTAGAGTTCTGCTAGAATTGAGAGAACAAGATGAAAATTAATCGTCACAAAACTTTCAGAGATCTTTCATCCCGTATTCTTTTGAGAAAATCTTAATGCTCATCAATAATTCAATGGAAAAGAAAACAGAGAAAATTCAAGAATCTAATGAGGGTTTGACTCTGTGTATTTGCATTTAATCCACTTAAAGGAAGTAATGGGACAGAGGAGAAAAAATAGAGCAGGATAATCCCACTGACCCCATACTTTTACCTCCCTACACTTCCCACCGGCCTCCCATTCTTCTCAAAAGATTCTTCTTCTCATCCCCACAAATCTTATCAGATTCACATCCTTAAATATCCATCCCTCCGATCCCCACACTTACCAGACTTCCATCCTTCCTACTACTTCTATCCCTCCCATCCCCACACTTCTCACCCTACTCCCATCCCTCCTCAGCATCCATTTCAACGCTTCTTGTCAGAAAGTTGGACTCCCCTGATCACAGAGAATGTGCAGGAAAAATGTGACCTCTGAGATAAAACGTCAAAAGTGCATTTGCCACAAGAGTTTGAAGATTTGGGTCGTCTTGGTAAAGGGTTTTCTCTTCCGTCTCTCATGATGGTCATGAACCTGATTAAAAAAACTGGTGAAGTCAAAATACTGTGATTTTCAGAGTGTTGAAAGAAAAGATTTTTGTGGCCTGTAATACTGAGGATTTTGTTTCAGCGAATATTACTATTGATGGATGTGTGTGTGTGTGTGTGTGTGTGTGTGTGTGTGTGTGTGTGTGTGTGTGTGTGTGTGTGTGTGTGTGTGTGTGTGTGTGTGTGTGTGTGTGTGTGTGTGTGTGTGTGTGTGTGTGTGTGTGTGTGTGTGTGTGTGTGTGTGTGTGTGTGTGTGTGTGTGTGTGTGTGTGTGATTTTTCAGAAAGATTATGTGAACTGATTATTTGAGTTGATGGACGAGCAATTATTATTTTTTTTTATAAACACATCGGCCGTTTCCCACCAAGGCAGGGTGGCCCGAAAAAGAAAAAAATTATCATCATTCGCTCCATCAGTGTTTTACCAGAGGCACGCCTACACTACAGTTACAAAACTGCAACATTAACACCCCTCCTTCGGACTGCAGACACTGTACTTCTTATTTCCAGGAATCAAGTCCGGCCTGCCGGTTTCCCTCAATCTTTTTATAAATGTTACCTTGCTTACACTCCAACAGCACGTCAAGTTCTAAAAACCATGTGTCTCTATTTGCTCCTATTTAACACGCTTACGCACGCTTGCTGGAAGTCCAAGCCCCTCGCACACAAAACCTCCTTTACCCCCTCCCTCAAACCTATCCTAAGCCGACCCCTACCCCGCCTTCCCTCCACTGCAGATCTGCATACTCTCGAAGTCATTCTATTTTGTTCTATCCTCTGTACATATATAAACCATCTCAATAACCCCCTCCTGCGCCTCCTAATTTCCAAACTACGGATTCTCTGCATTATAGTCACACCACACATTGCCCTCATACATGACATCTCCACTGCCTCCAGCCTTCTCCTTGTTGCAACATTCACAACCCATGCCTCACTCCCGTAAAAGAGCGTTGGTATAACTAACTTCTTTGTCTCCACAGACTCTTCAGTGCACCACTCACCTTTTTCCTTTCGTCGATTCTATGATTCACCTCATCCTTTATAGACCCATCTGCTGACACGTCCACTCCCAAATATCTGAATGCATTCACCTCCTCCACACTCTCTCCCTCCAATCTGATATCCAATCTTCCGTTACCTAATTTTTTTTTATCCTCATCACCTTACTCTTTCCTATTTTCACTTTTCCTCCTTTTGCATACCTTGGAAATATAAACACAAATGCAGTATAATATGATCCTTTATTGACAACGTTTCACCCACACAGTGGGCTTTTTCAAGTCACACACGGATCTACCTGGGGTTGGAAGGTACGAGAGTATTTATAGTCATGTTCAGAATGTTGAGGTCAGGTGAAGAATGCTGCATCTGATGATCTACCGGGTGGGGTTATAGAGTCTTGGGTAGCTTGGCAGGGGTATTGGACAAGTTGTAGACCTTCTGCAGTGTTCTATGTTCTTATGTGGGATAGCGATGAAGAAGTTTCTTGGCGAGTGGTTCAGCTATGTTATAGAAGCCATTGTTCTGGTTGAAATTGTTGGTTATAAAGATAAGCGATGATTCCAGGATTCTTGGATTCTGGATTCCTGGAATCATCGCTTATCTCTATAACCAACAATTTCAACCAGAACAATGGCTTCTATAACATAGCTGAACCACTCGCCAAGAAACTTCTTCATCGCTATCCCACATAAGAACATAGAACACTGCAGAAGGTCTACAACTTGTCCAATACCCCTGCCAAGCTACCCAAGACTCTATAACCCCAATTGCAGTATAATGTGATCCTTTATTGACTACGTTTCGCCCACACAGTGGGCTTTTTCAAGTCACAAACAGAACTACCTGGGGTGGAAGGAACGCGAGTATTTATAGTCCGGCTGAGGTCAGGTGAAGAATGCTGCATCTGATGATGTACCGAGTTGGGTTGTAGAGTCTAAAAACTTGGGTAGCTTGGAAAGGAGACTGGACAAGTTTGTGAGCAGACCTTCTACAGTGTTCTTATGTGGGATAGCGATGAAGAAGTTTCTTGGCAAGTGGTTCAGCTATGTTATAGAAGCCACTATTCTGGTTGAAGTTGTCGGATATAGAAATAAGTGATGATTCCAGGATTCTTCGGTATTGGGTGTTGTCTTCTGTGGCGATAAGTCCTGAGTTTCTGTAGTTTATCAAGTGGTTGTGTGAATTACGGTGTTGTACGCAGGCATTCCTTGTGTCGTCAGACCTGCTTGCGTATTGGTGTTCTGAAATACGTGTTTGGAGGTCCCTTGATGTTTCGCCCACGTATAACTTGTTGCAGTCATTACAAGGGATTATGTATACCCCTGCAGAGGATGGAGGCTTGTCCTGCCTACTACTGGTGATGTCCTTGATGGTCGTGGTTGTGGAGGTAGATACTTGGAATGATGTTTTGGCAAAGATGTTGGAAACATGTTTGGCAATGGAGTTGGTGGGAAGGACTATGTATCTCTTCTCGGCATGTTTCCAACATCTTTGCCAAAACATCATTCCAAGTATCTACCTCCACAACCACGACCATCAAGGACATCACCAGTAGTAGGCAGGACAAGCCTCCATCCTCTGCAGGGGTATACATAATCCCTTGTAATGACTGCAACAAGTTATACGTGGGCGAAACATCAAGGGACCTCCAAACACGTATTTCAGAACACCAATACGCAAGCAGGTCTGACGACACAAGGAATGCCTGCGTACAACACCGTAATTCACACAACCACTTGATAAACTACAGAAACTCAAGACTTATCGCCACAGAAGACAACACCCAATACCGAAGAATCCTGGAATCATCACTTATTTCTATATCCGACAACTTCAACCAGAATAGTGGCTTCTATAACATAGCTGAACCACTTGCCAAGAAACTTCTTCATCGCTATCCCACATAAGAACACTGTAGAAGGTCTGCTCACAAACTTGTCCAGTCTCCTTTCCAAGCTACCCAAGTTTTTAGACTCTACAACCCAACTCGGTACATCATCAGATGCAGCATTCTTCACCTGACCTCAGCCGGACTATAAATACTCGCGTTCCTTCCACCCCAGGTAGTTCTGTTTGTGACTTGAAAAAGCCCACTGTGTGGGCGAAACGTAGTCAATAAAGGATCACATTATACTGCATTTGTGTTTATATTGCCATTGTGTCGGTATTTTATACCATTTATTTCCACTCTATAACCCCACCCGGTAGATCATCAGATGCAGCATTCTTCACCTGACCTCAACATTCTGAACATGACTATAAATACTCTCGTACCTTCCAACCCCAGGTAGATCCGTGTGTGACTTGAAAAAGCCCACTGTGTGGGTGAAACGTTGTCAATAAAGGATCATATTATACTGCATTTGTGTTTATATTTCCATTGTGTCGGTATTTTATACCATTTATTTCCATTTTGCATACCTTACCAAACTCATCAACCAACCTCTGCAACTTCTCTTCAGAATCTGCCAAAAGCACAATGTCATCAGCAAAGAGCAACTGTGACAACTCCCACTTTGTGTTAGATTCTGTATCTTTTAACCCCACACCTCATGGATGAACAAATAACATTTAAATGTGAATTTAAAAATAATTGATTTTTAGTAATTACAATGAACTTGTGGAATGAGAGAGGCGGAGAGGGGGACAGAGGGAGGGAGAGGAAAAAGAGAAGAGAGAGAGAGAGAGAGAGAAAGAGAGAGAGTAAGCGGAGAGGGGGAGAGAGATACAAACATTTCGGTTTGCTTGAAAACCTGCTGAAGAAGAAGTTTGTCAACTTGCCGCGCTTGGTTAGCTAATAGCCAGACTGTATACCACAGCTGATTATGGAGATCTATCTCCAGCTTCTGAATCTCCGTTCTTAATCCTTAGATATTAAATTTAATTCATCACATACTTATCGGGTTTGGTGTCTCATTAAGATGCAAAAACTAGAAGACAGATAAATATCAAACAGTTAATCTACAACTTCGAGAGAAAACTTTAGACGATTTTTCGGTCCATCCCGAACCATTCTTAAAATAAAACCGAGAATGGAGAATAAATTGTGTCCGGCTAATGCATCAGGATGTACCAAATTGTAGTTTAAAGTTTCTCCTCCAAATTGTGCGTTAATTGTAAAATGTTCTCGTGACAGTGTTGTGGCTTCTCCGTCTGGTATGAGAACTACCGCACATGGTATATGGATGAAGAGGAGGGGAGAAATTCAGTCTGAAGGTATTTTTGCAGTTCATTAAGCTTATGAAGTGGTCAGAGAGGTCTTGACGGACAGGTCTGAGTATCTCAGTCTCTCTCTTCTTACCTTCCCTGCTGAAACGAACGAAAAACAAAGTCTTCACCAGACTGTTGTTGATCCATTTATTGTGATCGTCTAGAGGCTCGCCTACATTCTTTAAACTTTCATTCGGACTTTTTGAAAAACGCGTGGGACGAATACTTTAGTAACAATGTTAACAGAAGTACAATACTGGAAGCCATAGAATGGGTTGCTAAGCAGCGCATTCTACGGCGGACATTGAATTCACAAATCAATAAAGTCCACGGGGATACCCCTCTCATCAATAATTACAATAAAATCGAGATAAAAAACATCACTAGCTAATGCTGAAAACATTTATTTGCATCGTTATCAGCACAGGTTTAATTTTTATCCCCCATGGTACGAACTTTAATATTTGAAACAGGCTTAAATTCGTTTTTCGAGTGAGTGCACCAGATCAGTCTCCGGAAAGCATACACTGTGTATCAGTATCTTTGCATAATTATAATAGCATGATATACAATTTTTCTTGTAGTTTTTTTTTTTTAAGAAGTCCTCGTGTCTTATCAAATCTGTTTACGTTTGAAACCTCATTGCTCAACCTATAACAAGTTTTAAATGGAGAACCATGATTAGAGAGAGGCATTCTTTGGTACGTGTTCGTGCGACAACATTTTAACAGCCATTTAGTACTGTAGAAATTGCTTTATTCCTTTTCTAAATATATCTTATTAGATGAATCTTTTGTGAGCAACAAGCATATCAGAAGATATTTAAAATGGACAATGTTGTGCTTGATGCTGTGTACTAATTAGAAATGTGAATAAGTAAGTTGTTTACCTTTTGAGATCCTGTGAGATGATGACCCAGACATCCGGCTACTTTTATAGGAATTAATTTCGTGTACTGAAATTAAGGAGATTACAAAGACTGTCTGGGGGAGCTGATATTTGGGTGACAGATCAGTAGAAAATGGTCTCGGTATAATAGTAATATATTGAAATTAGCTAATTTTAATAAGGGGCACTGACTTAAACATTTAACGTTAGCGTTAGTTAAAGAAACTGATATTTTAAAAAGCGTATTTCAATTTTACAATTTCTACGTCTTCATTCATACAACTCTCCTTTCGTTGATTACGAATCCTCTCCCCAAGTTGCTGTCAGAATTTTACACTACTTTTCCTCTCGTTCCGCAGGCATCCCCTCTATTATCTAGCTTCCTCCTTCCCATCTTCTATCTCGCTTTCTCCTTTATCTAAAATCAAAAGAAATGAGAAATGAAGATTATACCTGAGCCCACGCTCTTAGTAGTCAGTCAGTCTGTCTCTGCCTGTCTCTGTCTCGGTGTCTGTGTCTGCGTCTGTCTGTCTGTCTGTGTCTATCTGTGTGTGTCTGTGTGTTTGTCTGTGTCTGTCTGTGTCTGTCTGTATCTGTCTCTGTTTTTTATTCTGTCTCTATCTCTGACTCTCTGTGCGTGTCTGTGTTTGCCTGTCTCTCACTCCCTTGCATGAAGGTATAAGGATAATCAAATCTTGAAGTTTATTTTATCTACGAAACGCTGGAATCGTTCGATTATTCAGAGCTTAAAAACTATTCCGCTTCTAACATTGTCCAATTCTCACTATCATTATCAACTTGCTACTGCTGTGACCTGTTACTCTCGCATTGCATAAATCATAATCACAAAGCAAGTCAAGCAGTTCAAAGTCTATTTTTCACATTGTGAAATCCACATCAATAATTCCTTTCTTGCCATCAGCCGTGTCAGCAAAATTAAACAAAAGGGAAAATAGACCCACCATAAATGCCAAGAGAAACACTTGCTCTTAGGTCAGACCCATGCAAAGAGAGTGGTACCCATCCTAGAGAAGAAACACCTATCCCTAAGCACATTATTATTATAATCACAATTAAGCGTTAAGCCCACAAGGGTCATACAGCACCCCTAGGCACAGAGGACTCAAGCTGGACCACAGAGGGAAGGTGATACATCATCAGTGCTGGAATAACACGAAATCTCATATATTACAAAACCATCCTGAGAAAAAACTTAATCCATTTACTAAATCTACAGAAAATTTATTTATATCCCCACCGAACTTACAAATAAGACGAATGGCATTTCGTCTTTTAGTGATTTTGACCATAAAAAATAAATAGATACGAAACTTGGATAATGATGACGAAACACAGGAAAGTAGGGGCTGTTGAGGTGTGTTCGGACAAGAGACCAATGGCAATAATGATTTCCAATAGTCGATAACTTTTTTGGGGGGATTTTGCGTGTTTTACAGACTTTTTGGAGAGGGGTGGAGACTGGTTGTATTGGACGAACATTGTCTAACTCCTGTGTGCGTTCGTTATCAGTTAAACGCATTTGTCGATAGACATGTGTTTGTCTGTGTGTATGTGTATGTGTGTGTGTGTGTGTACTCACCTAGTTGTACTCACCTAGTTGAGGTTGCAGGGGTCGAGTCCGAGCTCCTGGCCCCGCCTCTTCACTGGTCGCTACTAGGTCACTCTCCCTGAATCATGAGCTTTATCGTACCTCTGCTTAAAGCTATGTATGGATCCAGACTCCACTACATCGCTTCCCAAACTATTCCACTTCCTGACTACTCTGTGGCTGAAGAAA
>NC_091313.1:16538247-16555747 GCF_038502225.1 Cherax quadricarinatus
TCTTGTGTTATTAAAAGAAATTCCTTCAGAATCTCTAAAAAAAAAACTTGCAGAAATGCGATACTCAGAAAATATGTTAAAAATAGTATAAAATACCGACAAGTTGATGATTAATACACATGTGAACAGTTGGGTATCTTCATTGATGAAACGTTTCGCCTACACAGTAGACTTCTTCAGTCAGATACAGAAGCGGCAGGTTGATTATACCTTCATTTCACTACCACACACAGAAGCAGACTGTGTAGGCAAAACTTTTCAACTATAAAGATACCCAACTGTTGCACCAGGGTCTTCATTATCACCCAGAAAATAGCCTAGAGTTTCCCTCACAGTCCCACACGTCGAGCTTCACCTAAATTTTCGTCCAAAGCTTGCCATTATTTCTTGAGAGAGAGATGTGCTTTTCCTAGCCCCGATGTTTCGAACGATCAATTGTGACTACCGCAAAGATGCAAATATTTATTTACCTGCAACAAATTACCGGAACAAAACTGTTTTATCGGCCACTTACGACGTTAATCATTCACTAGTAAACCACACATTGGAAATAAAAAATTACGATATTTCGGTCCGCCTTGAATCATTATTAGGCAATGACAGACCGAAATGTCCAGTAACCCCCGTTTGCAATTTCTGAGTAGGTTGTGAATTTTTCCAGGTACGATAATGTGGCTTATAGTTTTAAAGCCAGTCATTTTTTACCCCCCTGTCTAAAATTCTAACTATACTGCGTAACAGCAATACAACTGACAATGAATAAACTTGGTGATGCGGAAATAGCTGAAAAAAATGTTCAATGCAAAGGAATAAAAGAATAATTACGAAACGGAAATAAAAGTGAAAACGAGTTACAGATTACTTTAACTTTTAGAATTTTACACCGAAACAGAATGTTTGAGCCTACGATATAACAATATATAAATAGCTAACGTATATCCATGCTACAAATATAATAAACTAATAATGTACAGCGCGAATACAGGTAACAGATCGGCCTAACTTTTTCTGTAAATTAGGGACAGATTATCGAGTGTCAAAAATCGTAAAAAACGCAGCATTTAATCTGTTCGAATTTTCAGCAATTGCACCGTGTTGAACTAATAAATAATTATGACTCCAGTGCAATGAATTTTAGCGATAAAATTAGCAACTGATGACACTTACTATGCAAGGAAGGTTTTCACAACACAATGAAATGAACAAAAATTAAATTGGAAGTTACAGATATCACAAAAAGCTATGTTCATAGATCCGTGCAATGTCGATGAAAAAGCATGTAGCAATTTTCTAATATTTAGAAATTACTAGTGCAAAGTTAAATGATAAATAATAGCGCAGTAATAGTAACGTAAAGCTTTGGGTATCCACAACGCAGTCAGTGTCCAGACCAGATGGTGACGTAAAGAAGCGAAGATGAAGTTTATCCAAGAATGAGTACACTTGAGAGAGTAATGTTATTGTCCACCTCTCCGTTCCTGTGTTGATGCACCTACCTGAGAGTCAGGGGTGAGGTGCTAATATTTGCACGAGTTCCACCCTTTGTTCCATGTAAAATATGCTAATCTATCATTTATTAAAATTTACTAACTTGTTCATTCACTCACTCATTCCCTTACTTCATTCATTCCCTTGCGCCATTCATTCCCTTACGCTATTCACTCACGTCTTTCACTCACGCCATTCACCCACTCCATTCATTCACTTACCCACTCCATTCACTCATCCACTCCATTCACTCACCCACTTCATTCACTCACCCACTCCATTCACTCACCCACTCCATTCACTCACTCCATTCACTTTCTCTCTCCTTACAATCCTTTAAAACTATTAATGTGAACAAGAATTTTAAAATAACACTGCCCAGCGGTAAATATTGTGTAACATAAAACACTAAGACTTCCACAAGTTGTGTTTCCTCGGTGTCGAGTTAATAATGTTATAACATATGCATTGTGCAAGTCTTGAAGCAACACTTACACACTAGGGCAACGTTTGGGAATCTTTATTCTAGAAACGTTTCGCCACGCAGTGGCTTCTTCAGTCCAGGTAAGAGAAAGGTAGAAGGTGAGGAGTTTGATGATATCAGTCCCTCAGACTTTAGTCGACGTGTTCAGTCAGTCTCGGCAAGCCTGAACTGACGATGACACTGCCACACTTACACAGTATCAATATGCCAACTATATCCCATTTTTTTTTACAATGTGGAAAAAGTGACCTGCGAATACTTGAAACAGGTGTTAACCTGCCAGTCGCATGTTGCATATAACATTCTGAACTCTCTATATCAGCAAAATCCTGACAAAAGCTTTTTGTGAATTTAAATTCAGGTTAACTAAAGCTATTAAAATTTTATTTTGCCTGATATAGACAACTGTTCAAAAGGATAAAATATCTTCCATCAAAATACTGACTCTTCTGTGCATATGTGACTTGAGATAACAAAAGAAGCTTTTATCCCTGCACTGTCTGGTTGTATGAAGCCAGATTCATGTTTCAGTAAAATATTATATTTGGACAACGTTTCGCTCTGTGTAGAGCTTTGTCATGATAAATCTGTACAGAGGAAATCGCTTCCTCAATAAAAGCATTCTCAACGTTTCTGTCTTTTCATTCGTGTCGGAAATACGGCGTTTCATCTATTGTCTGGTGGTGGTGGTGGAGGAGAACTACTCCAGAACTCATCAAATTTAGTAACAGTAAATCATTTTCACCTTTTTGCTTATTGTACATTTATTGCATCATTACATGACTCTGAAAACCGCGTAAAATTAGTCTGTACTAAGTTTGTAATATTTTTGGTTTTAACGAAAGACTCCTCTCCCCCCCATCCTCTTTATTGTGGCCTGTTGACTCACTAAACAATACACAAATAACCCTGAACATGTTCTCTTGTTGTTAGATAAACATCATGCATTAGCTAAAGTATTCTTATGTTGAACTTCCTAAGAGCTGTTTGTCATTTCCCGAGAGGAGCTCTGTGGCAACTTTTGTGCCCAGGAAAAACACACTGTCAGGTCTTAAGCTGGCATGTCAACTAATCTCGCCTTGTGTGTATGAACTCCTTTGTGAGTCTAATACAAACTTTGTTCCCTTTGTTCATTATCCGATTTGTGCTCCTTGTAATTTTTTTTATGTTTAAACGCAAGTTATGTATTAATTTCCATTTATTCTAAATTCATGACAGATTTTCAGGTTTAGTTGTGATTAACTTGAATTTCTTCAATTACATTAAATAATAGGATGCGATCCCTTACATCCTGTGTCCTTTTAAATAGATTTGCGTCCAGAGTGTTTCAACAATCTTTTCAACTATGAACACTACAGGTTAACGGCTTCTGTCATATTCAAAGTGTTGACTTAACACAGATGAACATATTTATGGGGAAAGCGCTAAACTCGTTTGAGTCACATACAGTCTGGAACCTAATCAGCAACAATTTCTTGAATAAAAACATCTATAACCTGCCTTAAGGATGCCTCTTGTATTATTTTTTTTACTAGTGTCTACCGAGAAGAATGCAAGCACCACGTTCGATAGTTACCTGAGTGTTTCCAACCATTTTCAAGTATGGAAAAAATTTCTGTACCTTAAAAAAATTCACGGAAGTTGGCGGGTTTCTCTAGAGGTCTGCGGCCCACAAATTGGCAACCACTACATTAAAAATTTAAAATGCATGTTAAAACGAGTTAGGGATTTCTGCCATGCATGAAATTTTGCCATCTGACTCATAATTGAGTTGCAGTTCAAAAACCTTATACGAAGCAAGAAGAAACAATAGGTGAATGTAATGTGAACATGTCCCTTGGTACTTTATAAATATTCACCATTAAGAAATTTATTTTTGTTTAATCAGTAACATTTATTTCAAGTTATGTAACGATTGTTCAGTTGACACTGAAGTTATCCAATAATTCAAATATATCTTTCCTTCAGCAGGGTTATCCTCCAGGTTCTGGTTATCCAGTAAAGTTACTAACATTCATGAATGGCAGACACAAGGAAGGATAATGTATGGACAAAATACAACTGGAGGAATAACACAAAGAAAACAACAACCACAAGAAAGAACAAGAAAGAAAAGGTCACAAATCGGGACCGGAGAGGATGGGATACGACCCCGGAATTAGTTGCAGGTAAACTTGAGAATGAATAAGCGAATGAATGAATGCTGTAGAGGCCAAGACGAGAGGGATTTCTTCTTGCAAATTAATCGCGCTCTACCACCTACCTTATTTATCCGCTGCCTGAGATCGTCCCCATATTTCTTTTACGTAACAAACCAAAAAAAAATCTTCGCTCCCCGTCACATTATGCTGAGTATCCATTTTCATAAATATCCCAACATAAGCACAGTGTACAGTAATATCAGAAGTCAATACCATGAAAAATTATTTCAGTGTAAGGAGTGACAGAGATAAAAGTATTGGTATGTATGAAGGAGAGAGGCGGTGCACAAGGAAGGCTCTGAAAAGAGCTGCTGAGGGAGAAATGTGATGAACATCAGTTGGAATGTTGTGGAATACAAAGAGAGGAGGAATGAATAGGTGAGAGACTATAGGAATGGAATACATGGAGAAGGCAAACAAGGAAGGACTTTTCAGTCAGCACTAACGAGTACCTATAATTATGTATGTATGTATGTGTGTGTGTGTATGTATGTCGTGCAGAATAGCAAGCGAAAATTTATGTATGCAATGATTTCGCAAAAATCATTCTGAACGTAACAAAAAATATATATTTCATTGTGTTTCTTTATTATTAAATTATTGTAAACTTATCTAAAATATATTAAGTAGGATAAGGCTAAATTAAATTGCACTTGTTATAATAAGGGTAGGTAAGTTTTCTAAAGTTATTTTGGTACAAAGTTAACTTTTACATTAATATAAATGAAAAAATATATCTTTAAAAGTTCATGAGAAAATTTTAGAAAGGACTTAATTTTAAGAGTTCTTTCTAACTGATCAATTTCACACACACCACCTCCTCCCTCTATCTCCCCCTAGCATTCCCTCTTTTCCTTTCTCTCTTTCGCGCTCTGGCGATCTTTTCTCTCCATCTCCCTCTTCCCCCCACCCATTCCCCCTCTCTCTCCTTTCTCTCCTCCCTCCTTCCCACATTGGCTTTCTCTCCCTCTGCCTCCCTTCCCACTCTCTCTCCACCTCTCCATCACTCTGTCCCCCCTCTCTCCCTCTAACCCTCTCTCTCTCCCTCATAACTCCCCCAGACCCACCCACCCACCCACACACAAACAAACCACACACACACACACACACACACACACACACACACACACACACACACACACACACACACACACACACACACACACACACACACACACACACACACACACACACGCACACACACACAGCAAATGTAGTCCCAGTTTTTAAAAAAAAGAGACAGACACGAAGCATTAAACTACAGACCAGTGTCACTGACAAGTATAGTATGCAAAGTCGTGAAAAAGATTATCAGAAGAGTGGTGGAGCAGTTAGAAAGGAATGAACTTATCAACGACAGCCAGCACGGTTTCAGAGACGGGAAATCCTGCGTCACAAACCAACTGGAGTTCTATGCCAGGGCGACAGCAGTAAGACAAGGGAGAGAGGGGTAGGTAGATTGCATTTTCTTGGACTATAAGAAGGCGTTTGACAGTTCCACACAAGAGATTAGTGCAAAAGCTGGAGGACCAGGCAGAGATAACAAGGAAGGCTCTACAGTGGATCAGAGAATATCTGTCAGGAAGACAACAGCGAGTCATGGTACGTGGGCGCCTGTGACTAGCGGGGTTTCACAGGGGTCAGTCCTAGGGCCGGTGCGGTTTCTGGTATTTGTTTGCAGATGATGTGAAGTTGATCAGAAAAATCCAATCGAATGAGGACCAGGTAAAACTACAAAGGGAACCTGGACAGGCTGCTGATTTGGTCCAGCAACTGGCTCCTGGAGTTCAACCCCACCAAGTGCTAGTTCATGAAGATTTGGGAATGGCAAAGAAGACCGCTGACGGAGTGCAGTCTAGGGGGTCAGAGACTACCAACCTCACACAACGAAAAGGATCTTGGGGTGACTATAACACCTGGTACATCTGAGGCTTACATCGACCAAATAACTGCTGCTGCATACGGGCGCCTAGCAAACCTAAGAACAGCATTCCAACATCTTAATAACGAATTTTTCAGGGCCCTGTACACTGTGTATGTTAGGTCCATATTGGAGTATGCAGCACCAGTTTGGAACCCGCACACCTAACCAAGCACGTAAGGAAACTAGAGAAAGTGCAAAGGTTTGCAACAAGACTAGTCCCCGGAGCTAAAGGGTATGTCCTACCATTAGAGGTTAATGGAAATCAACCTGACGACACTGGAGGGCAGGAGAGATAGGGGGAATATGATAAAGACATATAAAATACTGTTAGGAATTGGCAAGGTGAACAGAGACAGGATGTTCCAGAGATGGGACACAGCAACAAGGGGTCACAGTTGGAAGTTGAAGACTCAGATGAATTACAGGAATGTTAGGAAGTATTTCTTCAGTCACAGAGTTGTCAGGAAGTGGAATAGTCTGGAAAGTGATGTAGTGGAGGCAGGATCCATACATAGCTTAAAGAGGTATGATAAAGCTCATGGAACAGGAAGAATGACCTAGTAGCGGCCAGTGAAGAGGCGGGGCCAAGAGCTGTGACTCGACCCCTGCAACCACAACTAGGTGAGAACACACACATTCATTTGCCTTGCAGGAAGCAAGACAAATTTTCATATGCCAATTAATGAAGGAGTTCCTTTTACTGGAAGCTCGTTGAACTGTATAAAACCCGACAGATATTAATAATTTACTAAAAAAAATTAATCAGAGCGAAAAAGGGTTTGCCAAAAACATTGACCTTCCCTGAAGGGCTGTCACGCGCCGTCAGTGAAACACGACAAAAATGTCCGTCTACCTGAGACCCAAATACGAAGCTCGGGGAATTTTTAAGTGAAAAAGTAAGAGAAAACTTAAATGTTGTACAGAAGTGACGTAAAGATGTGATGCTGGACACTGAGGAGAGTTATTCTTTGAGCTCAATAGACAGTGCCTGGGTCCTCTGAAAAACTTTTCTGCCCCCCAAAACTATTCTCATAAGAGCTAAAAATGAGGATAGAAAATTGGTAAAATAAGAAGTTAAAATTTGCTTTAAATGACTTACTTTATAATATTTTATTTCAATACCACCTCTACAAGTATACACAAATATTTTATTAGATTAATTATTCGTCAAAAATATAACCAAGCTTCGAATATTTGATACATAGACTTTCATATGGTCGTGATGGGATCTACAATGCATAAAGCAAACATTTATCAAAAGGGGAGTATAACATTACCAGTGTTTAGGCCAACCAAGCCTTTAACCCAGGATATTTTATCATGTTGTCATTGTTATGCTTGCATACTAGTTATACTGGCGTATTGTCATACTAATTAAACTGCGATGTTGACATATAACTAGATGTTTATTTACGAATTATATTGCATTGCTAAGATAATAGGAAACTTGTCATTCCTTCATATTTTGACGTTTTAATGACTATACAGAAATTTTTGTCAAAGTGGAATAATGGCATACTGATAATAGAACTATGCGGATATATTACTTAAAACCACGGAACGGGTGGGGTTTGAACTCGCGGCTAGTGTCATTTATGATTTTGTGACTAATATTACTTATACGACTGGGGAGACAGTGACCATGCACATACTGTCTGAATGTTGGTTATCATTGAGCCTAGTGTTATAGTGTTAAGGGTTCAGATCAAGGGGTTTTACCGGCAGTATTGTCATACTAGTTTGTACTCTCACTAGTTAGCACTGTCATTTCACTAGTTAATGCTGTCACACTAGTCAGTGTTGTCAAGGAACTATTTATTAATAAGAAGTATCAGAAGAGGATTACACCTGGGGAAGATGATGATGACCACTGTCATATTACCATTCAACATTATTACTTGTCAAAAACAGTGCAGAACAAATTAGTAAAGAGTCACTCAATAAAAATCATGAGATACAATCACTGTGCTCGTATGAGCGACATCCCAGCACTGTGAGTCAACCGAATGGCGAACATAATCATCCGAAAGAATTCTGTTTTATCACAACAAACTGAAAAAATAAAAAAATGTAATGAAACAGGTACTGAAACTATGGACTAAGGCCTCTGTAAGCATATTATTACAAAGAAATCTCACCTCATCCAATGCATTTATTGGAACATTCTATTTGGGTTCTGCTTTAACCTATGTACAGCAACAATGTTCATCAACATTACGATGTCGATCCACCGTGTTAGGGACACTATCTAATCGGACGATACCACACCCCAAACACATGAAATTATTGTCAAGACCTTGTCGACATCACCATCACATACGCCTTAATACAGAACAACGGATCCGCCTCCAGTGCATGCTCCAGCGTGCCTGTCAGCTGCTAAATGTTGTCATAGAGCAACACCACCATACCAAACTATTCACATATGAAAATGTATAGAGAAACAAAAACTGCAGTAAACCGCTTATTCATGTTCATTTGCTCACGTGTTTATAAATGCATACCATGTATATGTATATATATATATATATATATATATATATATATATATATATATATATATATATATATATATATATATATATATATATATATATATATATATATATATATATATATATATATATATATATATATATATATATATATATATATATATATATATATATGCAATAAGATCACAGTAAACAGGTGATTTCAGAATATGCAAAACAACCACTGTGAAAGAATAGAGAATTTCCAAGCTCTTTCGTGACTACTCATATTATCAAGGAGTCACGAAAGCGCTTGGAATTTCTCTATTCTTTCACAGTGGTTGTTTTGCATATATATATATATATATATATATATATATATATATATATATATATATATATATATATATATATATATATATATATATATATATATATATATATATATATATATATATATATATATATATATATATGTATATATATATATATGCAGGACAAACCACAAGGGGGTGGAAATCTTTAGCTCAAGTACTTTTACACTTCTCAGTGCGTCATCAGAAGCTGTGCAATGTTGCAAGGGAGCAACCAAAGCAGGTAGAGAGGTCTCAGAGTAGCGTAGGTTTCACCGGCCACGGTTACCCTTAGACTGGGTTAGTGATCGGTGCCAACCCCACCCTACCATCATCCACCTACTACCCATATGGGGTAGGAGAGTTTCCTGACTCAGTCAGGACAGGGCAGGAGTCGAATGCTACCTTTAACCACGTTAGTGCATGTAATCACCCACCGGGGTGGGATGCTGCCCAGATTATAGTACCAAACAGTTATGTCATGGAAAGAAATATAATTGAATCTTCCCTCTTGAAACATGAAAGGAATACAGTATACAACTCAAATTATGGGTTATACAAGCTCGATAATTATTTAGTAGAGTCCACTGTACACAATCTTAAACAACAGTGCTATACAAAATCACAGGATTCTTCAATATGTCAGGTGGCATATTGGTGGATTGGTGACGCCCGTTCAGTGTCTAGGTACCAAAACTTCACACCCCGTCAATTTTGATGGTTATGTAACGCCTGTAGCTGTTAATGTATGATACAACGACAAGCACACAAGATAACGAGATAACGTAAGGAGAGGTTAAAGGGTATTAGTAGAATTTAGATCATAGGAATATTATCGGATACGCATAGAAGTCCCCATGTATGGCATATTAACAGCCACTGAGAAAATAGTAGACAATATTTAGGAAGAGATACTTCTGAGTACATGGGTAGAACATTCGAGTACCCCAGAGCAGGACATTTAAACGGACAAAAAGCACAGTGTATTCCTTTCTTTCATTATTTGAAAAGGTCACACAGAATAATAACTATCCATGTCTACAGTATCTAACGAGAAGCTTATTTTCTCAAACCACATGACCTGTTATAAACGATTAGAAAAAGCTTAGGGCTGACTTTTTATATCTTATAATTTCATACTTCACATCTCAGAAACTCTCCTACCCCATATGGGTAGTAGGGGGTTGATAGTAGGGTGGGGTTGGCACCGACCACTAACCCAGTCTAAAGGTAACCATGGCCGGTGACACCTACGCTACTCTGAGACCTCTCTCCCTGATTTGGTTGCTCCCTTGCAATATTGCACAGCTCCTGATGACGCACTGAAAAGTGTGAAAGTACATGAGCTAAAGATTTCCACCCCCCTGTGACTTATCCTGCATAATTAAGATCGCCCGTCTGCGATTGTTTGCAATATCGCTTGCCACCACTTTTTCGTTCTGCAGGCATAACAAAATTAACTGGTAATTAACCTTCGTCTTCCTCCTCCTTACCCCAGTATCATATTTAACCTTTCCTTACTTCCCTTTACTCTAGGGTCGACAGTCCATGTAATCAATCCATCCATCTATCCATCCAACCAACCATACCCACACACCCACACACACACACACACACACACACACACACACACACACACACACACACACACACACACACACACACACACACACACACACACACACACACACACACACACACACACACACACACACACACACACACACACACACACGAAGATAGTTTTGAAGAAGGTGAGGCAGTAAAGATGAGGGCTGGAAGACATTGTTGCTCTCAGCGCTAAAAGTAAAAATAAAGGTAGACCAGTAAAGCACGAATTAACTGAAAAATATATTCTTAAACTTGATAACTTTAATTAAGATGACGAGGAAAGATTGAAAAGTGGGCTCACGAACCCGCATGAACATTCCCGAACGCGCATAAACAAATACACCTGCACGAACGCATAATACAAGTGATCAAGGTTCTAGTATCAGATATAAATGAAAGGATGAACCAGTTGGAACAAATGAACATTGAATTGACTAATGAGGAGGTGAACAGGCTCCAGATGGGACTTGCCTCACCAAAGGCAACAGAACCAGCTGGAACAGTCCCACGAAAATTGAGATGAAGTGAAACATCACGCCATCACCTCCGACGTTTAATACTCATTGATGGGTAATATGAAAAGAAACGTGATATTCATATTCAGAATGGGTGCCAGGAAGAGACCTGGAAAAGATAGTTAAACGACCGTGTTAAACTTTTATAAAGCATCCAGTTTCATATAGAACACATAGACTAAAAAAATGGAAGAGAATGCCTTACAAACTTACTATATATAATAAACTAAGACAGGCCAGTCGGGAAAGAGGGATGAATAGATTGCATATTGCAACACTGTGTAAGAGTTTTTTGATACATTGTCACTTCGCAAAGTGGAGGAGCAAGTTAACATGAAAGGCAGCAATGATCAGGAAAAAAATGAAGTGAAAACAAAGAGCGAATGTAAGTGATAAAAAAATGCAGAATATGCGGGTGTGATTAGTGGAGTTGTACTTCAACCAGAGTTTGGTCCAGTTTTATTCCTAAAGTATTTTGATGACTTGACTACAGAAACATATTTCTGCGGATGTCAAAATAGGAGGATACAAAATGAAGAAGGTAAAAGAAGACCACTGGAAAACTTGGATATACTTCAGGAAGACCGAATACAGCATAGGGTAAAGCTAAAGATATACAGCAGGGAAACAGAAGGGTGGTGAGAGAGAAGAGAGAGAAAAGACAGTTCCACCGCGGAATTGTGACAGTCATAAGTTAAAAACGCACTTTCTATTTTCAACCCATTTTTAAGAGTGCAACACCGCAATGGAACCCATATCTAGTACTACATAAAGTGAAACTAAAAAGATATAAACATATACAGCACAGCAATACCGAAATGAAGGAGTCAGACTATGAAGACAGAATACGAGGACTAAGGTCTACATCGCTGGAAGAACGAAGAACATAGAATATGATAACGAGATACAAAATAGTTCGGGGTATATAAAGGAATGCAAGAATAAAAAACTAAATCATTAAGAATGACGTTCAGATGAGCTGTAGCAGGGGCGGCCAAGACGTCGATCGTCATCTACCAGTAGATTCCAGAACAATTTTGGTAGATCTCTGATTACAAAAAAATCGAACGCGAGATGTAACAGTTGAACATAGCCTTACGCGGCTGAGGGAATAAAAACCTTGAAATTACTTATTCACATCTGCTAATGTTCCCAGTATAAAATTCACGGGTGTTTTAAATTGAAAAAAACTTGCTTCGTAGGCGATACGTCTCTTCAGTAGAGATATTAGTCAATTTTCAGCATGTTGAACACTTATAGAATGCTATTAGGAACTTCTACAGAGGTTTCTGAGATTTTACTTTGATGATATTGCTTGAAAATTACACCTCATTGTTTAATATTGACACATCAACCGAGAATGACATTCTAACTAAAAAAAACATTTACATTAAATGAAGGACCTAAGTTCCAAACTTTGGGAACCTACGGTACTAGTTGAAAAAATATCTAAATGTCAAAAGAGTTGCAATGTGAGGCAACACCCTCAAGAGGCAACATTTTCACATAGAAATTATCACATCAAAATACTAATTCAATCTGTTAGTTGATCACCTGATGGCTGTTTGATGCTAGATAATAGCAGCTTTAATCCCCACTACACGCAGCTTTGTTGACTCCATGCAGTGCAAGGCATTACATCAGTAAGCTCGATCTATACCAGTATACCTAAATTATAATTTAATGCTAAAGTTTAGTGAAAAACATTTCATTGCATTTCAATATATATATATATATATATATATATATATATATATATATATATATATATATATATATATATATATATATATATATATATATATATATATATATATATATATATATATATATATATATATATATGAACATATATATATATATATATATATATATATATATATATATATATATATATATATATATATAAGGATGGAGGAATTCGGCCAATTGTTGTAGGCAACACGTTACGCCGCCTCGTATCCCAATCTGCTGTGCGAAGTATTCGTTCACAGGCAGCCATGATGCTTCAACCAAACCAGCTTAACTTTGGGGTCTCTCAAGGAAATGAAGCAGCGGTTCATGCAACAATGGCGTATATCAACAACCTGCCTGAGGACAATGCAGTGGTAAAATTAGATTTCAAGAATGTATTTAATCTCCTGAAAAGAGACGTGGAATTAGCAGCAGTACAAGAACATTTCCCTGGTCTCTTCCCTTTTGTTTCAGCTGGGTATAGCAAGGAATCAATGCTTCTCTTTGGAGAACATGAAATCACATCATCGGAGGGTGTCCAACAAAGAGATCCTTTTGCACCATTTCTCTTCTGTATAGCAGTTAGGGAAATCACAGTCAGACTGACCAGTGAGCTAAACATCTGGTTCCTAGATGATGGCACACTAGCAGGTACAAAGGAGTCCCTCCTAGATGATCTTACACAGGTAATGACACGGGGACAGGAAATGGGTCTCATCCTGAATCCATCCAAATGTGAAATCATCTCAGTCAGTCAACAAGTGATAAATGCAGTGAGATCAAAACTACCAGGAGCAGCAGTCATTGCCCCCACAAATAGTGTCTTGCTAGGAACACCTCTGGGAAGCAATGCCATTGACACAATTCTCAGGAAGAAATTGGAAGAGTTAAGGAGAATGGAACAACGAATAGGCAATCTGGACACCCACGATGCCTTGTACCTTCTCACAAAGTGCTTGAGTCTGCCCAGGTTGACATATTTCCTAAGATGTGCACCTTCATATGATAACCCTATACTGCACGAATGTGACAGTATTCTGAGGCAGAGTTTTACGAAAGTGCTTAACTTTACTCTAGAAGACGGGCAGTGGAACCAAGCTACACTTCCAGTCAGACTAGGAGGCATTGGTGCCCAGAAGTCATCACAGATTGCTCTACCTGCTTTTCTGTCCTCATGTATTACATCCAGAGAGCTTGTAGCAGCGATTCTCCCTGAACATCTTAGGGACAAGATTGGAGTCAAGGACCAAAAGTTCATTGACGGAACCATGATCTGGGATAATCTAACGGGCTCTGAAACCAGACCTGCTCCCCCCAACAACTAGAAACAATCGCACTGGGATGGTCCAATAGTGGAAAATATAGCCTCAACAATGCTTCAGAGTGTGTCAGGGAAGGATAGAGCCCGCCTTCTGGCAATGAGAGCCCCTCATGCAGGGGACTTTCTGTTGGCTGTTCCCAACTCCAGCCTTGGCACACACCTCGACCCACAGACCATCCGCATCGGTGTTACAATTCGACTTGCCGCCCCTATTCTCGCCGAACACAGGTGTATTTGTGGCAGTGAAGCAGCAGACCGATTCGGGTACCATGGTCTTGTGTGCCGTAAATCCGAGGGAAAGATTGCAAGACATGAGGAGGTTAATAACATTATCAAGAGGAGCCTCACAACAGCCGGATGCCCAGCAGTAAGGGAGGCACCCCAGCTATGCAGATCTGATGGCAGCCAGAAGCGTCCAGATGGTATCACCCTTCAAGCCTGGACAGACGGGAAGCAGGTGGTGTGGGACTATAAATGTGCATCTACCATGGCTGACACCTATCTCCAATACACCAGGGAGGAAGGAGGGGCAGCTGCCAGCTTCAGGGAGTCCCAAAAGTCTAGAATATATGGAGAACTTTCCCATCACTATATGTTTGTTCCCATAGTCTCAGAGACCCATGACCCATGGGGAAAGAATGCATCTAAATTCCTTAAGGAGCTGGGAAAAAGACTTATCAGGGTAACTAGGGATCCCAGGGCAGCTAGTTTTCTGTTCCAGCGGCTCAGTGCGGCTGTTCAAAGGGGTAATGCCTGCTGTATTTTGGGCACACGCCCCAGCTCTGAGGAGCTGGATGAGATTTTCGCCCTATAATCGGTGATACACACGTAACAACATGTACCGAATATGCCACCTTTATATAAACAATGTATCTCTTAAATCTTCTGTACCATATTATTTAATAAAATATTCCTATTGGTAAAAAAAAGAATGAAAAGATGGGGTGGTAGGGGAAGTGGAATATTCAAACGGCTTCAGGAAGAAATCCAAATATTCCTCCTTGAAGCCTTTTTATCCACTTCTCCGAGGCTATGGGTCCCACAATTTACACCAGAGGTGGACCCCATCTCAATGAAACATATATATATATATATATATATATATATATATATATATATATATATATATATATATATATATATATATATATATATATATATATATATATATATATATATATATATATATATATATATATAAATATATATATATACATGCATATATATATATATATATATATATATATATACATATATATATATATATATATATGTCGTGCCGAATATGTAAAACTGGTCATTTAGCAAGAACTCATTTAAAATTAAGTCCCTTCTAAAAGTTTCTCTTATACGTTTAAAGATATATTTTTTTCATTAATGTTAATGTAAAAATTTTTAATTTTGCACCAAAAGAATCTTAGAAAACTTACCTAACCTTATTATAACAAGAACAATTTATTTTACCCTAACCCAACTAAATATATTTTAGATTTGTTTACAGTAATTTAATACTAAACAAACACAGGGAAATATATTTTTTTCGTTAGGTTCAGAATGATTTTGGCGAAATTATTGCATACACAAATTTTCACTTGTCCTATATGGCAAGATGAGCGTTGCTATTTAAGCCAAGATCGCAAGTTCTGCCTATTCGGCACGACACACACACACATATATATATATATATATATATATATATATATATATATATATATATATATATATATATATATATATATATATATATATATATATAATGTATATATATATATATATATATATATATATATATATATATATATATATATATATATATATATATATATATATATATATATGCAAAACAACCACCTGTTTACTGTGATCTTATTGCATATATATATATATATATATATATATATATATATATATATATATATATATATATATATATATATATATATATATATATATATATATATATATATATATATATATATATATGTATGTATGTATATATCCCCTAGCACATACATCGCATTGGGAAACTTTGGAAAAGTAAGATCCCGTCTCAGGAAAGTCTGGCCGCCCCTGAGCTATAGGAATATCAGAAAAATTTCATTCAGCCTATGATTGATTAAGAACTTGAATGAACTGAACAACCGCATATGGAGGAGAACTTCAGAGGGGCATAAAAATTTATATGATAGTTATTTTATGTAAGTTGGTTTATAGACGCGGAACTCCAACCCCCCTCAAACCCATTTACAAAAAAAAAAAAAATAGGTTTAGGCAGAAGCTATATACAGCTTTAAGAATAGGCATGGTCGAGGTCCCAAGGACAGACCAAGGACAGACGGCGGACCGACCCTTAAGGTTGCATGCCACCTGTGTACCACCAGCCAACAATCCATTAATCCCGAATATCAAGGATTATAGTTAACTATTTACATACCGGGATACACAACCCTTCCAGAATATATAAAATGTACACTGTAGTTCTCAGTTTATACACATGAAAAGATTTGCTCCAGAGAATATATACAAAGTGAAGGCTAGAAATAAGTTATCTTGGTAATTAACAGTTAAGAGGCAAGACCACTAGTTGAAACTCGACCCCTGTAACCATAAACAGGAGAAAAAATACGTACATGCACGCAATGTGATAGATGAAAGTAGAGCAGACCCAGACCTCAAGACCCAACCAGAATCCACAAAACTCAACTACAGCACAAAGCCCAATCACGCACCACAAAACCTATCTACGAAATCCAGCTACAACCAACGAAATTAAATGATCACATGTGAATAAGCAAGGCAAACACCTCAACACACTAAAACTTAATCGGCAACAGAAGAAGCAGAAAGAGTGTATTTCTTCTGTAGCAATGTACCACCATACGTCCTCCTTCACTCCAGCCTCCTGGTGACGCCCTCCATCAACCCTTTCCCCTCCCCTGTTACCTATAATCGCTAAATTTCAAGGTACACGCATCTGCGTGCGTGCGTGCGTGTGGGTGTCGTTTAGAAAAGTGTGCGCTCGCACTTGACTGCGACAAGGGCATATTTATCTACTTCTTTATGAATAAGAAGATATGTCTAACGTGGACAAACGTAAATACAGTGTTGGCTTAAAGAGGAAGCAACCGGAGCGCTAGCCCTGGCACATCCAAACAAAAGGAATCCACACAAAGCAGGGTTCGGGGCACAAAAATATGTTGCTGGCCAAATAATTGCCTTTCAAATTATTGCTTTTCCTGTTCATCTCATCTGTCGGGAAAATAAACATTATATAAAGCCACAAGTAAATAATTTGACAATGAAGTTTTAGTTGCAGGGAGTAGGGCCTCCCACCACAAGTTGCTTGCTCTTGGGCCCCTCACAGCTCTTAATTCTGGCCAATGTAAATAGAAGTT
>NC_091313.1:16560747-16575747 GCF_038502225.1 Cherax quadricarinatus
TTTGACAGCTGGTAAGGAATCTGATTTGCTCTCAGAAACCGTCAACTTTAAAGCAAATTAATGTGCATGCGAAAACAGAATCACTGATTTTTTTTTATGCACAGTTTCAGTAAGTACAGCAGAACAAGGGACACCACAACGCTGATATTTATCTTGATCTTGAAGTTTTATGAGAAGGCAAGCGACAATTGCATACCAGACGACATCCACTCAGTAGATGTTAAGGTCACGTTTAGTACTTTTCTAACACGTAGCTCTTGCACGCGAGCACACACACCGACACATCCACTCCCGAAAACATACACACACGAAATACTGGAAACAAATTTTCGCGAAGCATTTGCGTATCTGCCTTAGTATTAAATCTGTGCAAAACAGTTCGCGATCAGGCGAGATCGCATGTGTGTGTGTGTGTGTGTGTGTGTGTGTGTGTGTGTGTACTCACCTAGTTCTACTCACCTAGTTGAGGTTGCGGGGATCGAGTCGGAGCTCCTGGCCCCGCCTCTTCACTGATCGCTACTAGGTCACTCTCCCTGAGCCGTGAGCTTTATCATACCTCTGCTTAAAGCTATGTATGGATCCTGCCTCCACTACATCGCTTCCCAAACTATTCCACTTACTGACTACTCTGTGGCTGAAGAAATACTTCCTAACATCCCTGTGATTCATCTGTGTCTTCAGCTTCCAACTGTGTGTGTGTGTGTGTTAGTTAGTTACCATTTTGTCCTAGGCACATGTCGGTTAGACACTAGGCCTGTTGTATTTGAGTGTGTGTGTGAGTGTGTGTGTGTGTGTATGTGTGACTGTGAGTGAGTGTGTGTGTGTGTGTGTGTGTGTGTGTGTGTGTGTGTGTGTGTGTGTGTGTGTGTGTGTGTGTGTGTGTGAGTGTGTGTGTGAGTGTGTGAGTGTGTGAGTGTGTGAGTGTGTGTGTGTGTGTGTGTGAGTGTGTGAGTGTGTGAGTGTGTGAGTGTGTGTGTGTGTGTGTGTGTGTGTGTGTGTGTGTGTGTGTGTGAGTGTGTGTGTGAGTGAGTGTGTGTAAGTGTGTGTGAGTGTGTGTGAGTGTGTATGAGTGTGTACTCACCTATTTGTACTCACCTATTTGTGGTTGCAGGGGTCGAGTCCTAGCTCCTGGCCCCGCCTCTTCACCGGTTGCTACTAGGCCCTCTCTCTCCCCGCTCCATGAGCTTTATCAAACCTCGTCTTAAAACTGTGTATGGTTCCTGCCTCCACTACGTCATTTTCTAGGCTATTCCACTGCCTTACAACTCTATGACTGAAGAAATACTTCCTACTATCTCTCTGACTCATTTGTGTCTTCAACTTCCAATTGTGGCCTCTTGTTTCTGTGTCCCCTCCCTGGAACATCCTGTCTTTGTCCACCTTGTCTATTCCACGCAGTATTTTATATGTCGTTATCATGTCTCCCCTGACCCTCCTGTCCTCCAGTGTGGTCAGGCCGATTTCCCTTAATCTTTCCTCATAGGACATTCCCCTTAGCTCTGGAACTAACCTTGTCGCAAACCTTTGTACTTTCTCTAGTTTCTTGACGTGCTTTATCAAGTGCGGGTTCCAAACAGGTGCTGCATACTCCAGTATGGGCCTGACATACACGGTGTACAGTGTCTTGAATGATTCCTTACTAAGGTATCGGAATGCTGTTCTCAGGTTTGCCAGGCGCCCATATGCTGCAGCAGTTATCTGATTGATGTGTGCTTCCGGAGACATGCTCGGTGTTATACTCACCCCAAGATCTTTCTCCTTGAGTGAGGTTTGCAGTCATTGGCCACCTAGCCTATACTCTGTGGTCTTCTGTGCCCCTCCCTCATCTTCATGACTTTGCATTTGGCAGGATTAAATTCGAGAAGCCATTTGCTGGACCAGGTGTCCAGTCTGTCCAGGTCTCTTTGAAGTCCTGCCTGGTCCTCATCAGATTTAATTCTCCTCATTAACTTCACATCATCTGCAAACAGGGACACTTCTGAGTCTAACCCTTCCGTCATGTCGTTCACATATACCAAAAATAGCACTGGTCCTAGGACCGACCCCTGTGGGACCCCGCTCGTCACAGGTGCCCACTGTGATACATCATTACGTACCATGACTCGTTGTTGCCTCCCTGTCAGGTATTCTCTGATCCATTGCAGTGCCCTTCCTGTTATATGCGCCTGATGCTCTAGCTTCTGCACTAATCTCTTGTGAGGAACTGTGTCAAAGGCCTTCTTGCAGTCCAAGAAGATGCAATCAACCCACCCCTCTCTCTCTTGTCTTACTTCTGTTATTTTATCATAAAACTCCAGAAGGTTTGTGACACATGATTTGCCTTCCGTGAATCCGTGCTGGTTGGCATTTATACTCCTGTTCCGTTCCAGGTGCTCCACCACTCTCCTCCTGATAATCTTCTCCATAATTTTGCATACTATACACGTCAATGACACAGGTCTATAGTTTAGTGCCTCTTTTCTGTCTCATTTTTTAAAAATGGGAACTACATTTGCCGTCTTCCATACCTCAGGTAGTTGCCCAGTTTCCAGGGATGTGTTGAAGATTGTGGTAAGTGGCACGCGTGTGTGTGTGTGTGTGCGTGTGTGTGTGTGTGTGTGTGTGTGTGTGTGTGTGTGTGTGTGTGTGTGTGTGTGTGTGTGTGTGTGTGTGTGTGTGTGTGTGTGTGTGTGTGTGTGTGTGTGTGTGTGTGTGTGTGTGTGTGTGTGTGTATGTGTGTGTGTGTGTGTGTAAGAATTCTATAACAATTCCACTAAATGATTAAGCACCTTATTTTAAACACGATGATGGCATATATAAATACACATGTGAATGCATCCATGATCTGACATGCACTTCCATACGTTAATGTATTTGCATACTTATACATTAATTTACATACGAGTGTTAACGCAAACTAATTTGTGTAGCAGTGTATTTACAGGCGAGAGGATGTTCAGAGTTCAGACGGGTAGGTATCAAAATGTTAATGTATCTACAAACGTATTCGAGAATATATGACACATGTATATATATATATATATATATATATTTTTTTCCTTTGGTTCAGAATGATTTTGGCGAAATTATATATATATATATATATATATATATATATATATATATATATATATATATATATATATATATATACGTATATATGTCGTGCCGAATAGGCAGAACTTGCGATCTTGGCTTAAATAGCAACGCTTATCTTGCCATATAGGACAAGTGAAAATTTGTGTATGCAATAATGTCGCCAAAATAATTCTGAACCTAACGAAAAAAATATATTTGATTGTGTTTGTTTAGTATTAAATTATTGCAAACGTATTTAAAATATATTTAGTTGAGTTAGGCTAAAATAAATTGTTCTTGTTATAATAAGGTTAGGTAAGTTTTCTAAGATTCTTTCTGTGCAAAATTTAAATTTTTTACATTAACTTTAATGAAAAAAAATATATCTTTAAACGTATAAGAGAAAATTTCAGAAAGGACTTAATTTTAAATGAGTTCTTGCTAATTGACCAGTTTTACATATTCGGCACGACATATATATATATATATATATATATATATATATATATATATATATATATATATATATATATATATATATATATATATATATATATATATATATATATATATATATATATATATATATATATATATTATTATTATTTTTTATTATTATCACACTGGCCGATTCCCACCAAGGCAGGGTGGCCCGAAAAAGAAAAACTTTCACCATCATTCACTCCATCACTGTCTTGCCAGAAGGGTGCTTTACACTACAGTTTTTAAACTGCAACATTAACACCCCTCCTTCAGAGTGCAGGCACTGTACTTCCCATCTCCAGGACTCAAGTCCGGCCTGCCGGTTTCCCTGAATCCCTTCATAAATGTTACTTTGCTCACACTCCAACAGCACGTCAAGTATTAAAAACCATTTGTCTCCATTCACTCCTATCAAACACGCTCACGCATGCCTGCTGGAAGTCCAAGCCCCTCGCACACAAAACCTCCTTTACCCCCTCCCTCCAACCCTTCCTAGGCCGACCCCTACCCCGCCTTCCTTCCACTACAGACTGATACACTCTTGAAGTTATTCTGTTTCGCTCCATTCTCTCTACATGTCCGAACCACCTCAACAACCCTTCCTCAGCCCTCTGGACAACAGTTTTGGTAATCCCGCACCTCCTCCTAACTTCCAAACTACGAATTCTCTGCATTATATTCACACCACACATTGCCCTCAGACATGACATCTCCACTGCCTCCAGCCTTCTCCTCGCTGCAACATTCATCACCCATGCTTCACACCCATATAAGAGCGTTGGTAAAACTATACTCTCATACATTCCCCTCTTTGCCTCCAAGGACAAAGTTCTTTGTCTCCACAGACTCCTAAGTGCACCACTCACTCTTTTTCCCTCATCAATTCTATGATTCACCTCATCTTTCATAGACCCATCCGCTGACACGTCCACTCCCAAATATCTGAATACGTTCACCTCCTCCATACTCTCTCCCTCCAATCTGATATTCAATCTTTCATCACCTAATCTTTTTGTTATCCTCATAACCTTACTCTTTCCTGTATTCACCTTTAATTTTCTTCTTTTGCACACCCTACCAAATTCATCCACCAATCTCTGCAGCTTCTCTTCAGAATCTCCCAAGAGCACAGTGTCATCAGCAAAGAGCAGCTGTGACAACTCCCACTTTGTGTGTGATTCTTTATCTTTTAACTCCACGCCTCTTGCCAAGACCCTAGCATTTACTTCTCTTACAACCCCATCTATAAATATATTAAACAACCACGGTGACATCACACATCCTTGTCTAAGGCCTACTTTTACTGGGAAAAAATTTCCCTCTTTTCTACATACTCTAACTTGAGCCTCACTATCCTCGTAAAAACTCTTCACTGCTTTCAGTAACCTACCTCCTACACCATACACTTGCAACATCTGCCACATTGCCCCCCTATCCACCCTGTCATACGCCTTTTCCAAATCCATAAATGCCACAAAGACCTCTTTAGCCTTATCTAAATACTGTTCACTTATATGTTTCACTGTAAACACCTGGTCCACACACCCCCTACCTTTCCTAAAGCCTCCTTGTTCATCTGCTATCCTATTCTCCGTCTTACTCTTAATTCTTTCAATTATAACTCTACCATACACTTTACCAGGTACACTCAACAGACTTATCCCCCTATAATTTTTGCACTCTCTTTTATCCCCTTTGCCTTTATACAAAGGAACTATGCATGCTCTCTGCCAATCCCTAGGTACCTTACCCTCTTCCATACATTTATTAAATAATTGCACCAACCACTCCAAAACTATATCCCCACCTGCTTTTAACATTTCTATCTTTATCCCATCAATCCCGGCTGCCTTACCCCCTTTCATTTTACCTACTGCCTCACGAACTTCCCCCACACTCACAACTGGCTCTTCCTCACTCCTACAAGATGTTATTCCTCCTTGCCCTATACACGAAATCACAGCTTCCCTATCTTCATCAACATTTAACAATTCCTCAAAATATTCCCTCCATCTTCCCAATACCTCTAACTCTCCATTTAATAACTCTCCTCTCCTATTTTTAACTGACAAATCCATTTGTTCTCTAGGCTTCCTTAACTTGTTAATCTCACTCCAAAACTTTTTCTTATTTTCAACAAAATTTGTTGATAACATCTCACCCACTCTCTCATTTGCTCTCTTTTTACATTGCTTCACCACTCTCTTAACCTCTCTCTTTTTCTCCATATACTCTTCCCTCCTTGCATCACTTCTACTTTGTAAAAACTTCTCATATGCTAACTTTTTCTCCCTTACTACTCTCTTTACATCATCATTCCACCAATCGCTCCTCTTCCCTCCCGCACCCACTTTCCTGTAACCACAAACTTCTGCTGAACACTCTAACACTACATTTTTAAACCTACCCCATTCCTCTTCGACCCCATTGCCTATGCTCTCATTAGCCCATCTATCCTCCAATAGCTGTTTATATCTTACCCTAACTGCCTCCTCTTTTAGTTTATAAACCTTCACCTCTCTCTTCCCTGATGCTTCTATTCTCCTTGTATCCCATCTACCTTTTATTCTCAGTGTAGCTACAACTAGAAAGTGATCTGATATATCTGTGGCCCCTCTATAAACATGTACATCCTGAAGTCTACTCAACAGTCTTTTATCTACCAATACATAATCCAACAAACTACTGTCATTTCGCCCTACATCATATCGTGTATACTTATTTATCCTCTTTTTCTTAAAATATGTATTACCTATAACTAAACCCCTTTCTATACAAAGTTCAATCAATGGGCTCCCATTATCATTTACACCTGGCACCCCAAACTTACCTACCACACCCTCTCTAAAAGTTTCTCCTACTTTAGCATTCAGGTCCCCTACCACAATTACTCTCTCACTTGGTTCAAAGGCTCCTATACATTCACTTAACATCTCCCAAAATCTCTCTCTCTCCTCTGCATTCCTCTCTTCTCCAGGTGCATACACGCTTATTATGACCCACTTCTCGCATCCAACCTTTACTTTATTCCACATAATTCTCGAATTTACACATTCATATTCTCTTTTCTCCTTCCATAACTGATCATTTAACATTACTGCTACCCCTTCCTTTGCTCTAACTCTCTCAGATACTCCAGATTTAATCCCATTTATTTCCCCCCACTGAAACTCTCCTACCCCCTTCAGCTTTGTTTCGCTTAGAGCCAGGACATCCAACTTCTTTTCATTCATAACATCAGCAATCATCTGTTTCTTGTCATCCGCACTACATCCACGCACATTTAAACAACCCAGTTTTATAAAGTTTTTCTTCTTCTCTTTTTTAGTAAATGTATACAGGAGAAGGGGTTACTAGCCCATTGCTCCCGGCATTTTAGTCGCCTCATACGACACGCATAGCTTACGGAGGAAAGATTCTTTTCCACTTCCCCATGGACAATAGAAGAAATAAAAAAGAACAAGAGCTATTTAGAATAAGGAGAAAAACCTAGATGTATGTATATATATATATGCATGTGCGTGTCTGTGAAGTGTGACCAAAGTGTAAGTAGGAGTAGCAAGATATCCCTGTTATCTAGAGTGTTTATGAGACAGAAAAAGAAAACCAGCAATCCTACCATCATGCAAAACAGTTACAGGTTTCTGTTTCACAGTCATCTGGCAGGACGGTAGTACTTCCCTGGGTGGTTGCTGTCTACCAACCTACTACTTCTATATATATATATATATATATATATATATATATATATATATATATATATATATATATATATATATATATATATATATATATATATATATATATATATATATATATATATATATATATATATATATATATATATATATATATATATATATATATATATATATATATATATATATATATATAATTTACATTAACTTTTGTCAGTATGTACGACCATGTAGAATATTAAAGAAACTTAAGGACTGAGGGAAAAGCAGAAGGAATGAGATACGGTAAGCTGACAGAATCATTACATTATGACCAGGCCACTAAATCTGTGCATGTTGTTAGTACCCAGCAAGAAAATAGGTCATGAAGAATGCAAGTGCGTATTGTAGAAGACAAACATTAGTTGCAACACATGCTTGTATTGGCACAACATTTCGCTCTTTCGCTATTTACCATTACCTGATAAAGCTCGAAACATCGAAAAGTTTTCTCAAACGAGTGTTGTGTTACTAGAGTCTTTAGGGCCCATGAAACTGCTCTGAAGAGAGACGATGCATGAGAACAATTTGAGGATCCTGTAACTTAAACCTTTGTGAAGCTCATTCGTGTCTCGCTTTTACCAAGGAGACTTGAGTGCCAACGGGTGAAATTTTGAGGTGACATGCATGAAAATTCTGTTTACCCTAAGTAGCTACATTCTCTTGTGTCTTCAGTGGAAAATATCATACTGACTCCAATATTATATTCTCTTTCTATTTTCAATATCTGCAATTAATCGTTTTACGAAACGACTGATATTCGAAGACCAAAAAAAATTATTAACCTCCATTCATAACTGGCATAAAAATTACTTTTAATACACATACTTACTGCACCTGAAAAAATAAGAGGTTAGTTAAAAACAATTCGGATATTTCCATATTGGGTTTACAACAACGAAAATTACACATAGTGTTGTGTTAATTTAGTGAACACTGGGTTGGTGGTTCACCGGCGAATGGATTAACTCATCAATCAACCAGCCTAATAAAACACACTACTGAGTAATAACAACTCCGTGACCAGGGGGGATTTATTACCACGACAAGTGCTGTGGTGAAAAAAAAATATATATATATATGATTTGTATACAGTGAAGCTTCGAAAATAACATTACACGGAATGCTCACAAAACGTTCTGGATAAATATTTATTCGGCCTAGGCCTAAACGAACCATAAAATTTATATTTTTATGAATAATTCTAGTTTAACTAAAGGCAGGATTAATGATCTTCGTTTATATACATTGCAATTATGTAATTAATATATAATCAATAAATACAATTTTTACATTTTTCTGTGAATTTACGAGATGCAATGTTTACCAAACATCTGTTACACACACACACACATATATATATATATATATATATATATATATATATATATATATATATATATATATATATATATATATATATATATATATATATATACAGTGTATAGTGTATAGTGTATAGTGTATATAGTCTATAGTGTACAGTGCATAGTATGTGCATGGTATGCACATAGCAGGTGAAGTGTATAGCGGTGTGTCGTTGATAGTGGGGGCAGTGCACTGAGCATAGTGGTGTATAGTAACATGTACACTGAGCATCGTGGTGTATAGTGACTTGTCCTGGGAGGGAGTGAGTGCCCTACTCCGCCTCAGCACACATCTTCCACCGCCCACCACAAGGACTGGACACCCCTCTCCTACCCCCCCCCACCCCACAACCACCATGAACCACATGCGGAATGTGCCAAGCGCCATTTTCCCTTCAGCTTGGGCTTATCACACAGTTTGAGGCATGGCAGACGATGAAGCCAGCCAGCCACAAAGCCAGGGAAACAATGCACCCAACAATGAAAGAAGAGGCACATGTCAGGTGTGTGGAGAGTTTCGAGCACGCAACAGGGACGGCCGTATTCGTGCACACAATAGGTGTGCGGGATCACATATGCCCCCAGCAGAGAGCAGCCCACAGCCTCCACAGGCAGATGACAATTCCAATGGCAACCTCGTCACTTGCGATAACCTTCTGTTGGGATTCAAATCCACTGCTAGCAGTACACTATCCCACATCCCTAAAGCAGCTCGCCCATATGCAGCAGGGAAATTCACAGACCTTCTTAAGCGGGTGAATGGAGGTTCCACCAACTTAGAAGCCCGAGGCACCATCCAAGCATGGCGCAACCTTCTCTTGTTCGGCAATGTCTGTCTTGCAGTTCCTGAAAGACGAGGCAAACTGCTAACCACGTCAGTTATCAAGGCAGTGCGCAACTACGCAAGAACGGATAACTGTGTCCCTCTGCCCCATCATCGCAGAAATCAAAGAGGCAGACCCAAGAAAAGTCCTACTGAGAACGAGAAAATTTGCGCACAGGTTAGCAAAAAAATTGAGGAAGGTAACACAGTGGGAGCAATAAGAATAATTACAAGTGACGACACTGTAGCCCCCAAGGATGAGACCACGGCCCAAGCACTAAGAGACAAGCATCCAACCAGGGACACCACAGCCATCAACGACAACCCTGAGGAAGACCCTATCACTGAGCAATTAATTTTGCCAGAATCGGAAGTCTATAAGGCGATCGTGTCATTTCCAGCAGGATCTGCAGGAGGTTACACTGGAATTCGACCTCAGCACCTCAAAGAGATGGTAAATCCAGTACTCGGTGAATCTGCATCAATTCTTCTCACCGAGTTAACAACTTTCGTCAACAATTGCCTGGCTGGGCGAATCCCAGAAGAAATTAAACCTTTCTTTTTTGGAGCCTCACTGTGTGCTTTGAAGAAGAGGGATGGGAGAATCAGACCCATTGCAGTTGGAAACACTCTTCGCCGTCTCGTTGACAAAGCAGCAGTGAGAAACATTCGCGTAGAAGCTGCCACTTTACTCCAGCCACACCAACTGGGCTTTGGGGTCTCTCAAGGCAGTGAAGCTGCAGCTCATGCGGCAAGGGCCTACATCAGGGACCTACCAGAAGACAAGGCCATAGTCAAACTTGATTTTAGAAATGCCTTTAATATGGTGAGGAGAGATGCTGTTTTGCCAGCTGTTCGGGTTCGGTTCCCCAGTCTCTTTCCCTTCATTTCAGCCGGCTACAGCAAACCCTCAATTCTTTTGTTTGGAGAACATGAAATTCAATCATCAGAGGGTGTTCAGCAGGGTGACCCACTTGCTCCACTTCTCTTCTGCTTGGCAGTAAGAGAACTAACTTCCAGCCTACGCAGTGAGCTCAATATCTGGTACCTGGATGACGGCACTCTGGCAGGTACTGAAGAGTCCCTCGTGGGGGACCTACAACTGGTGAAAACACAGGGAGAAGGCTTGGGACTCATCCTCAATCCCTCTAAGTGTGAAATCATCACAGCGAACCAGGAAATAATCAATGCTGTGCGAAGAATCCTCCCGGAAATCTCAACTACAACTCCGTCCAACAGTACCCTCTTAGGGGCACCGCTGGGTCACCCGGCCATCAATACTGTCCTCAGGGACAAATTGAATGACCTTATGAGAATGGAGGAGAGAATAAGCGATCTTGATGCCCATGATGCTCTGTATCTCCTCACAAGGTGTCTTACTATGCCAAGACTCACTTACTTCTTGAGGTGTGCACCCTCTTTTGACAACCCAACACTCGATGAATATGACGCACACCTGAGATCAACTTTTAAGAAGGCACTGAACCTGTCACTAGAGGATGAGCAATGGGATCAGGCAACCCTCCCAGTGCGACTGGGAGGTATAGGGGTGCGTAAAGCAACGCATGTTGCTTTACCTGCTTTTCTGTCTTCGTGTTTGGCTTCCAGTGCATTAGTCAAGAAGATAGTGCCCGAACGCTTGAGAGACTTGGTAGGAGCTCAAGACCCCAGATTTACTGAAGCAGCAATTCGGTGGGACACCCTTACAGACTCCTCCAGTAGACCAGCTCCTCAAAAACAGCACAAACAGTCCCACTGGGACAAACCAATCATGGAAAAAATCGCCAACACAATGCTCTCCAATGCTTCAGGAAAGAACAAAGCTCGTCTCCTGGCAGTGAAGGCACCACACTCAGGAGATTTCCTGTTAGCTGTTCCCAATTCCTCCCTGGGCACCCGTCTCGACCCACAGGCCATTCGGATTGGTGTTGCTCTTCGCCTAGCCGCCCCCATCCTCACCGAACATAGGTGTATTTGCGGCAGGGTGACAGCTGATCAATTCGGACTCCATGGTCTCGTGTGCCACACAGCAGAAGGGAAGTATGCCAGACATGAGGAGATCAATGACATAATAAAGAGAAGCCTCGCCACAGCCCGTTGCCCAGCTCAACGGGAACCCCAAGTACAGAGGTCTGATGGAAGTCAAAAGCGTCCTGATGGAGCCACTATGCTACCCTGGAAGGATGGAAAGCAGATTGCCTGAGACTACACCTGTGCTGCCACATTGGCAGACACCTACTTGCCATACTCTGTAGTGGAAGGGGGTGGAGCTGCCAGCCACAGGGAGACCCAGAAGATCCGAAAATATGAAGACCTTCCCCCTTGCTATAACTTCATTACAATAGGGTCGGAGACCCTTGGAGCATGGGGCAAGTGTGCTCTAAAGTTCCTCAAAGAGCTGGGTGAAAAGCTCATCATAGAAACCAAGGACCACAGGGCGACCAGCTTCCTCTTTCAGAGACTCAGTGTTGCGATCCAGAGAGGAAATGCCTGCAGCATTCTGGGCACGCGGCCCACCGCAGGGGAGCTGGACGAAGTATTCGAGATGTAGCTCTGAGTTACCTATGTTGTTTTACTTTGTATCATATTTTTGTGAATGTTTTGTCAATGTATTTTGTCTTTAAATAAATTATATATACATAATATAGGGGGTGGTAGGAGAAAATTCTCAAACAGCTTCAGGGAGAATCTTGAGTTTTCCCTGAAGCAAGTTTATTCTTTTCTCTGAGGATGAGGGTCCCCATAACAGTTCTAGAGGTGGTACCTCCCTATATTCATTTATATATATATACATATATATATATAGTATATATATATATATATATATATATATATATATATATATATATATATATATATATATATATATATCGTGCCGAATATGTAAAACTGGTCAATTAGCAAGAACTCATTTAAAATTAAGTCCTTTCTAAAATTTTCTCCTATACATTTAAAGATATATTTTTTTCATTAATGCTAATGTAAAAAATTTTAATTTTGCACCAGAAGAATCTTAGAAAACTTACCTAACCTTATTACAACAAGAACAATTTATTTTAGCCTAACCCAATTAAATATATTTTAGATTTGTTTACAATATTTTAATACTAAACAAACACAGTGAAATATATTTTTTTCGTTAGGTTCAGAATGACTTGGCGAAATTATTGCATACACAAATTTTCACTTGTCCTATATGGCAAGATGAGCGTTGCTATTTAAGCCAAGATCGCAAGTTCTGCTTATTCGGCACGACATATATATATATATATATATATATATATATATATATATATATATATATATATATATATATATATATATATATATATATATATATATATATATATATATATATATATATATATATATATATATATATATATGTCGTGCCGAATAGGCAGAACTTGCGATCTTGTCTTAAATAGCAACGCTCATCTTGCCATATAGGACAAGTGAAAATTCGTGTATGCAATAATTTCGCCAAAATCATTCTGAACATAACGAAAAAATATATTTCACAGTGTTTGTTTAGTATTAAATTACTGTTAACAAATCTAAAATATATTTAGTTGGGTTAGGCTAAAATAAATTGTTCTTGTTATAATAAGGTTAGGTAAGTTTTCTAAGATTCTTTTGGTGCAAAATTATAATTTTTTACATTAACATTAATGAAAAAAATATATCTTTAAACGTATAAGAGAAAATTTCAGAAAGGACTTAATTTTAAATGAGTTCTTACTAATTGACCAGTTTTACATATTCGGCACGACATATATATATATATATATATATATATATATATATATATATATATATATATATATATATATATATATATATATATATATATATATATATATATATATATATATGTATATATGTATATATATATATATATATATATAGATATATATAGATAGATAGATAGATAGATAGATAGATAGATAGATAATGTCGTGCCAAATAGGCAAAACTGGTTAATTAGAAAGAACTCATTTAAAATTAAGTCCTTTCTAAAATTGTCTCGTATACGTGTAAAGATATATTTTTTCCTGACTCACGAAATCGTAATGACACGATTGCAAACAAACCATACCACGGGCGGGATTTGAACCCGCGGTTAGAGAGTCTCAAATCTCCAGACCGTCGCGTTAGCCACTGGACCATGTTAACGGCTTTGAGGGGACTTGAGCTAGAGTTCGTCACGGCCACGCTAGCTGGAGATTCGCCTGTAAAAACTTGCATTTGTGGTCACAGTGGTGCCTATGTTAACCTTCGTATGGTGTAGAAATATACCTAGTTGGACGAAGCAAAAGCCAAAACTGACCCGAAGCTGTTATACAGCCACAACAGGAAGAAAACAACCGTCAAGGACCAGGTAATCAGGCTAAGGAAGGAAGGAGGAGAGACAACAAGAAATGACAGTGAAGTAAGTGAGGAACTCAACAAGAGATTCAAAGAAGTGTTCACAGAGGAGACAGAAGGGGCTCCAGAAAGACGGACAGGTGGGGTACACCACCATGTGCTGGACACAGTTCACACAATCGAGGAAGAAGTGAAGAGGCTTCTGAGTGAACTAGATACCTCAAAGGCAATGGGGCCAGATAACATCCCTCCATGGTCCTGAGAGAGGGAGCAGAGGCGCTATGTGTACCCCTAACAACAATATTCAATACATCTATCGAAACGGAGATTACCTGAGGCATGGAAGACAGCAAATGTGGTCCCAATCTTTAAAAAAGGAGACAGACATGAAGCACTAAACTACAGACCAGTGTCACTGGCATGTATAGCATGCAAAATCATGGAAAAGATTGTCAGGAGAAGAATGGTGGAACATCTAGAAAGGAATGATCTCATCACCAGCAGCCAACATGGTTTCAGAGACGGGAAATCCTGTGTCACAAACCTACTGGAGTTCTATGACATGGTGACAGCAGTAAGACAAGAGAGAGAGGGGTGGGTGGATTGCATTTTCTTGGACTGCAAGAAGGCGTTTGACACAGTACCACACAAGAGATTAGTGCAAAAACTGGAGGACCAAGCAGGGATAACAGGGAAGGCACTGCAATGGATCAGGGAATACTTGTCAGGAAGACAGCAGCGAGTAATGGTACGTGGCGAGGTGTCAGAGTGGGCACCTGTGACCAGCGGGGTCCCACAGGGGTCAGTCCTAGGACCAGTGCTGTTTCTGGTATTTGTGAACGACATGACGGAAGGAATAAACTCTGAGGTGTCCATGTTTGCAGATAACGTGAAGTTGATGAGAAGAACTCATTCGATCGAAGACCAGGCAGAAATACAAAGGGATCTGGACAGGCTGCAGACCGGTCCAGCAACTGGCTCCTGGAGTTCAATCCCATCAAGTGCAAAGTCATGAGGATTGGGGAAGGGCAAAGAAGACCGCAGACGGAGTACAGTCTAGGGGGCCAGAGACTACAAACCTCACTCAAGGAAAATGATCTTGGGGTGAGTATAACACCAGGCACATCTCCTGAAGCGCACATCAACCAAATAACTGCTGCAGCAT
>NC_091313.1:16580747-16615747 GCF_038502225.1 Cherax quadricarinatus
ATAATTTCACGATATTTGGATATTTTGGACGAGTCTATAATATGCAAAAAGTTGAAGTTCTTTACCCAATAGGAAGAGAGATTTTCTTACTCTTGTAATTCTTTTAAGCTCTAATTGCACAATATCTTTATATTCGCGAGGAAGCGCTAAACCTGTAAAGGAGAAACAGCGCGTGGGGGATTGTGAAGAGTTCAGATTTAATCAGAGGGAAAAAAAAAGTGTAGCCTCGCTTCCTCGACTTAATAGCCTTTCAGCAGCAATATGGCACCTATTTTGAATTTAAATGTACCATAATCTAAATGCAATATCCAGCTATAATTAATTTCTTAATGAAGTATCTTCTCAAGCACATATGGCGAGAATACGTCTTAAATTATCTTTTTGTTCAAATTTGCTCTGAGAAAATAAATTACATCCCTTTAGCGGGAAAAAGTGCGCACTTCATCCAAACTCAGTGAAGTACATTGACAAGAACATGTTGCTTCTGATTCTTCCTCAATTCTCTGTATAACCTGCCAGGCCTTGGGTGATCCGTAGAGTAATTTAGCTTCCGATGACGGTTTAGTACCGAGAGCACTAAAACTACGTTTATCCATTTCTCTGTGACTGTGCCTCTGTGTGTTTGTGTGTGTGTGTGTGTGTGTACTCACCTAGTTGTACTCACCTACTTGAGGTTGCGGGGGTCGAGTCCGAGCTCCTGGCCCCGCCTCTTCACTGATCGCTACTAGGTCACTCTCCCTGAGCCGTGAGTTTTATCATACCTCTGCTTAAAGCTATGTATGGATCCTGCCTCCACTACATCGCTTCCCAAACTATTCCACTTACTGACTACTCTGTGGCTGAAGAAATACTTCCTAACATCCCTGTGATTCATCTGTGTCTTCAGCTTCCAACTGTGTCCCCTTCTTACTGTGTCCAATCTCTGGAACATCCTGTCTTTGTCCACCTTGTCAATTCCTCTCAGTATTTTGTATGTCGTTATCATGTCCCCACTATCTCTCCTGTCCTCCAGTGTCGTCAGGTTGATTTCCCTTAACCTCTCCTCGTAGGACATACCTCTTAGCTCTGGGACTAGTCTTGTTGCAAACCTTTGCACTTTCTCTAGTTTCTTCACGTGCTTGGCTAGGTGTGGGTTCCAAACTGGTGCCGCATACTCCAATATGGGCCTAACGTACACGGTGTATAGGGTCCTGAACGATTCCTTATTAAGATGTCGGAATGCTGTTCTGAGGTTTGCTAGGCGCCCATATGCTGCAGCAGTTATTTGGTTGATGTGCGCTTCAGGAGATGTGCCTGGTGTTATACTCACCCCAAGATCTTTTTCCTTGAGTGAGGTTTGTAGTCTCTGTGTGTGTGTGTGTGTGTGTGTGTGTGTGTGTGTGTGTGTGTGTGTGTGTGTGTGTGTGTGTGTGTGTGTGTGTGTGTGTGTGAGTGTGTGTATAATCACCTATTTGTGCTCACCTAGTTGTGGTTGCGGGAGTCGATTCACAGTTCCTGGCCCAGCCTCTTCACTGGCCGCTACCCGGTCAATCTTCCCTCTCCGTGAGTTTTATCATACCTCTTCTTAAAGCAATGTATGGATCCTGCCTCCAGTACATCACTACCCAGGCTATTCCACTTCCTGACAACTCTGTGACTGAAGAAATACTTCCTAACATCTCTGTAATTCATCTGTCTATATCTCTCAGTAATTTATATGTCGTTATCATATATCCCTAACTCTCCTCTCTTCCAGTGTCGTCATGTCGATTTCCCTTAAACCTCTCCTCGTCCCTTAGCTCCGGGACCAGTCTTGTTGCAAACCTTTACACTTTCTCTAGTTTCCTTACATGCTTGGCTAGGTGAGGGTTCCAAACTGGCCCTGCATATTCCAATATGGGCCTAACGTACAGTGTACAGGTTCCTGAATGACTCCTTATTTAGATGTTGGAATGCTGTTCTTAGGTTTGCCAGGCGCCCATATGCTGCAGCAGTTATTTGGTTGATGTGTGCCTCAGGAGATGTTCCCGGTGTTATATTCACACCAAGTGTGTGTGATATATATATATATATATATATATATATATATATATATATATATATATATATATATATATATATATATATATATATATATATATATATATATATGTATACATATCACAAACAGTCAAGCTGGGATAGCCCAATTGCTGAAAAGGTGCTTGCCAACATGCTCAGGGCTGCAACATCAGATAGGGAGATTGCCCGTCTCCAGGCTGTGAGTGCACCTCACTCCGGGGACTTCCTCCAAACAGTTCCCATATCGGCAATGGGAACGCGACTCGACCCTAAGACCCTCCGTATTGCAGTGGCTCTGCGCCTTGCTGCCCCAATTCACACAGAATATATGTGTATTTGCGGCGAAGTGCAAGCAGACCAATACGGACTACATGGTCTTAACTGTTCCAAAACCAAGGGCTGGCATGCAAGACACAATGAGGTCAACGACATCATTAAGAGAACCCTTGCTACAGCTGGATGCCCTGCCGAGAGGGAGCCACGATCACTTGCAGCAAACAATACCCACAACCCAGCAAACCGCCCCGACGGGATCACCATCTATCCTTGGAAGAATGGCAAGCTCTTAGCATGGGACTATACCTGTGTGTCCACACTGGCTGACACCTATATCCATCACAGTGTGGGGCGACAGGGAGGAGCTGCTGACCACAGGGAGGAGTACAAGATCAGCAAGTACAGGGACATTAGCCAACAGTATCAATTTGTCCCAGTGGGATCGGAGACCTTGGGATCATGGGGAAAAAATGCCACACGTTTCCTTAAAGAATTGGGTTCCAGACTCATCGACACCACCAGGGACCCAAGGGCAGCCACTTTCATGTTCCAGCGCCTCAGCGTCGCCATCCAGAGGGGAAATGCTTGCTGCATACTTGGCTCACGTCCAGCCTCGGAGGAGCTGGAGGAAATTCATCATCTTTGATACATTGTGCCATTGTATTCATGTTTATGTTTTTTTCTGTAAATGTATTTTGTTTATTAATAAATGTTCACATAGAATTAGAAACATATAGGGGGTGGTAGGAGAAGAAAATATTCAAACAGCTCCGGGGAGAACCTTGAGTTTTCTCTGAGGTACGTTTATTGTCTTCTCTGAGGATGAGGGTCCCCATTCCAGCTATAGAGGTGGTACTTCCCTATATATATAAAAAAAAAAAAAAAAAAAAAAAAAATATATATATATATATATATATATATATATATATATATATATATATATATATATATATATATATATATATAACAACAACACTGCACTAGCCAAGGACTCGAACCCATGTTGTACTGGTCCGCCTCATGGTGAGCTAGAACTACATGACGCCTTAACCCATGTGGTTCTAGCACATCATGAGGCGGGCCAGTACAACATGGGTTCGAGTCCTTGGCTAATGCAGTGTTTTTATGGAAAAGAAAAGACCATAATACTAAGCCGTGATCTAATGTCGCAGTAGTATAGTGAACTGCACCCTTCTAACATACACTAGGAGAGGTGACATTCTTATTATTGTAGTGGTGTCTGTTGGTGTCATGTTTCCACAAACTTTATTCCCCCTTCCCTCTCCCAACCTTTACTGCCTGTGATCGACTAAGTTGGTAGCTTAATGTGGCTAACATAATTTGTCTTCCGGCTGCCGGCGGTGCTTACCCAAGTTGAGCTTCTTATCTTCTTCAAGTACGTTTCCGAGAGACTTCCCACACAAGCCCAAGTTTGGCCCCTCTGCTATAGTCTTCATTCTCGGCTTTCGATTTAATACCAACTTGAAATTTTGATTATCCTGAAAGGTGGTATATTTCATGAACCTCATCTCTCTAGTTCTGTTACACTGAGTAGTGTATTATTAAAGCCTTCTTAAATGAGGATTAAAAAATAAGACGCGTAAGAAACGTTGATTTCTTATTTTAGTCGGCAATTTTTAGTTGTATATTTGCATAAATTACACTAAAACCTTTAATTTTTATTACGTTTTTTATTTTCCCTTCCCCTCAACGCCTCCCTTCTTACTTCATCGTCTTTCACTTCCCTTCTCTTTTATCTTAATCGTTTTTAACATCTTTACAACAACCATTTAATAGCAGCAGTTTATTACATCAGCGTCCATTCATTTTCATGGCCTTATTATCGTCTCTTTCAGTCCCCAAGTACCGTACGCTCCCTTTCCTTCACACCCGACCAAAAAAATCCTGCTCTCCATCTCTACATCATGTTGCGCAGCCTCCGCTTCCGCTCATCCATTCCCTCATTAGTTGCTCTGTGAAGCACCTTTTCGTCGTTCTCAGAGCTCTCTTAAATTTACAGCACCAATATCAATTTCCACCCGCTGCTTTCATCTCCAACACTCCATTATCAACGCTTCTCCAAGGGATCAGTCTCTCTCTCTTTCTCTCTCTCTCTCTCTCTCTCTCTCTCTCTCTCTCTCTCTCTCTCTCTCTCTCTCTCTCTCTCTCTCTCTCTCTCTCTCTCCCTTTTTACAAATACACACACATACACACACACATACACACACACACATACACACAAACATATATATATATATATATATATATATATATATATATATATATATATATATATATATATATATATATATATATATATATATATATATATATATATACAGTGTGTGTTAAGATATCATTCCCATTTTCCAGCCAATCTTCAATCTCTATCAACTCCATCCCCAACTCTCCTCCCATCCCCTTATTTCCTATCGAAGTCATCTTATGATCCTCAAATAGAATTAAATTCCCTAGTCGCAACGCGGAAAATTATTGAGCTTTCAACTCCAATCAGCCGTAGGTTATATGGTATCAGAACGCTTATGTCATTTTCTATTAAGAATTTTATGCTAGGTTACTGTAAGGAATAACATCTTCAGGAGAAATATTATTTATTATGCATTACACAGATTTTGTTAAAAAATAAAGATCGTTAATAAAATAAAAGATAATAAAAATATCGCAAAACTTCAGTAGGCAGCAAAAGTTACTGTTAATATATCAAGACGATAAAATTTAATTGCAATACTAGAATATTAATGACGACAGGTCATATAACCGAAAATGAGACCTACTGTCAGTAGGCGAATAACAAGAATATTGACTAGGTACCTATTGTTTATCTTAGATATTCTTTATCTTGCATTTTTGCTTGCAATGACTATATATAATAAAAGCAAATAACTACTAAATATCTTCACTATCACTTCTGGCTACCAGTTATAATAGCCGTCAATAACTCACTTCATCAGTTTCTCTCGCAATAAATTATCGTACCTATCAATTATCGTGGCTACCAGTTATCGTGGCTCTCAATTATCGTGACTATTAATTATCGTGGCTATCAATTATCAGGGGTATCAATTATTTTGGCCATTAATTATTCTGGCCAATAACGATAGGTGTGTTATAGGCGTAATAAATTTTTCTGGTCGTTCAATGATTACTGACTAAACTTTGTAAAAGCTATCCTAGCTGTAGGTTATGTTAGTTAACGTTCATACGGTGTGTGCACTATCAACAATGTAATTAATCCCGGTTATCTAGCTGCTGTTTTATTATTTTAGATGTTCTATTGTAGTTTCAAAGCATTAGAACCTTTTAGTTATTCAGCGTTTTAAATATACTCCGTTTCCAGTCTTACTCTCTCAAAACGAACTTGATACTGCCGTGACCAATTCATTCTAGCATAAATAATTACAAAAAAAGTAAAACTTTTCAAAATAAATTCCTCATATTCCAGAATCCGTCTCCAGAAAATATTCCAATTCATCGGCCAGAAAGATAGACAAATTGGGAACGAAACGAGAAATATCCCTTCCATTTATAACGAAAGAGATGCTGGATTTTTTTTTGGTCAGGAAATCACTCTGTGGCATCCTTCCTAAAGAGAGCCTCCTTCCCCCAGGTACTAACAACAAATCCCAGCGTCAGAAATACTAGATCTGGACAGGCTGCAGGCCTGGTCCAGCAACTGGCTCCTGGAGTTTAACCCCACCAAGTGCAAAGTCATGAAGTTTGGGGAAGGGCAAAAAGACCGTATACGGAGTACGGTCTAGGGGGCCAGAGACTGCAAACCTCACTCAAGGAAAAGGAGTTTTAGGTGAGTATAACACCGGGCACATCAACCAAATAACTGCTGTAGCGTACGGCCGCCTAGCAAACCTAAGAACAGGATTCCGAGATCTCAATAAGGAATCGTTCCGGACTCTGTATACCGTGTACGTTAGGCCTATATTGGAGTATGCAGCACCAGTTTGGAACCACACCTAGCTAAACACGTAAGGAAACAAGAGAAAGTGCAAAGGTTTGCAACAAGGCTAGTCCCGGAGCTAAGGGGCATGTCCTACGAGGAGTGGTTAAGGGAAATCAACCTGACGACACTGGAGGACAGGAGGGATAGGGGAGATATGATAACGACATATAAAATACTGAGAAGAATTGACAAGGTGGACAGAGACAGGATGTTCCAGAGGTGGGACACAGCAACAAAGGGTCACAGTTGGAAGTTGAAGATTCAGATGAATGAGAGGGATGCTATGAAGTATTTCTTTAGTCACAGTTGTCAGGAAATGGAATAGTCTGGGAAGTGATGTAGTGGAGGCAGGATCCATACATAGCTTTAAGAAGAGGTATGATAAAGCTCATGGAGCAGGTGTGACCTAGTAGCGATCAGTGATGAGGCGGGGCCAGGAGCTGTGAATCGACCCCTGCAACCACAGCTGGGTGAGTACACACACACACACACACACACACACACACACACACACACACACTCATACACAAAACAGGCCAAGTGTCTATCGACAAAAACACTCAAGTGGAATAGAACGAAATGCATGGTACACAAATGCTGATGGAATTACAAGCAAGACTGACGAATAAAACGAGCGAATAACAGAGACAGCCCCAGAGATCACAGAAAAATTTCAGAGAGATAATCGTAGTAATTTTCTTAGATAGGTATCAAATTATGAGGAACGACAAAGGAAACAAAGGAGGGGAGTATCAGCGCTGCTATTCAGGAGACAGTGGATTTTTTTTATTAATTGAGAGGAATAAACATTGTCAAATGTCTACATTTCATGCATACTCAAGACTGAAGAAATCCAAGGTAGTGATAGCAGTGATGTATAACCTCCGACTAAACAGCAGGAGACCAAGAAAAGAATACGTCGTGTCCAAAGTAATACACTAATAACCACCACCTCTTTGATACGTTGGCCACCATAGCAAAGAAGAGCGTAAATAAGCAATGCAAAGCTGCTGATCATAGTTGACTTGAACTACAAGGTAGACAGGGAATTCGGAGTCACATGAGGGGACCGGAAGTAGGGGAGCTATGATGATGGAAGTGATGGAAAACTATGTGCCAATATGTCGGGGACACATCCACACAGACAGAGATGAACTAGGCAGACTACATCTAGTATCATCCCTAAGCAAAGGCGACATAGATTAAATATAATACGAGAGGCCTTTCTGTGCAAGCGAATATTTGATGGAAGTAAATATGGAGAGAAACAATCGACGGGAAAAGGCGATAAACCAAACATCAAAAAGAGAAGATTACACAGGTTCGACGCTACTCTTGGATGCCAATGGTATGAAGAGAATGAGTTCATAGTTCATCCACAAGTGAATTGAAACAAAACTTTATATTGCAGGAGGACGAGAAAAATATAGAAAGCGAAGAATAGATAACAGAATGAACATTAAAATGGTATAAAATACCGACAGATTGTTAGGTAAGACACATATGCAACAGTCAGGTATCTTTATTTCGAAACGTTTCGCCTACACAGTAGGCTTCTTCAGTCGAGTACAGAAAAGTTGATAGAAGCAGAAGATACTTGAAGACGATGTAATCAGTCCATCACCCTTAAAGTTTTGAGGTGGTCAGGCCCTCAGTCTGGAGAAGAGCATTGTTCCGTTGTCTGAAACAATATGAAGTTGAAGTGACAGGATGGAGCCTTTATATAGTGCCAGGAGGTGAGACGGAGGTTGCTTTGGGAGGGCAGGGTTTGAGAGGGACCTGACCACCTCAAAACTTTAAGGGTGATGGACTGATTACATCGTCTTCAAGTATCTTCTGCTTCTATCAACTTTTCTGTACTCGACTGAAGAAGCCTACTGTGTAGGCGAAACGTTTCGAAATAAAGATACCTGACTGTTGCATATGTGTCTTACCTAACAATAGATAACAGGGATGCTGATAAGCCGAAAACGTATACGCAAGGATAAAGAGAGATCCTCATTGACTAGTTGAGAATGACATTATACGGAAAGCAAAATTTAAACCAGTTACTATACAATCACATTAATAGGAAGACAACAGCAAAGGGCCACTTCGAGAAAATAGCTCTTTAGAAATAACCAAGAAGACTTTGAAGAGCTGAAAAATCGAATTATGGTATTTTTAGAGGAAATTGGGAGATTAAGAGAGGGAAGGGAAAGAGAAGGGGGAGGGAGAAGGAGAGAAGGGGGAGGGGGAGGGAGAGAAGGGGTAGGGGGAGGGGGGGTCGGAGGGAAGGGGTAGGGGGAGAGAGGGACGGAGAGAAGGGGTAGGGGGAGAGGGAGAGAGGGACAGGGAGAGAGTGAGAAAAATCTCAACAAGTAACTGACAATTCACACAGGAGAGGTGAAGAAATTACTGATTGAGCTACATATCTCGAGGGCAGTGGGACCAGGGAGGGAGCTGGATCAAGGAATATCTAACAGGTAAAAAGCAAAGATTGAGTGTCCGGGAATTGTGTCACATAGGCCAAGTGTAATTAGCGGTGGTCCTCGTTCTGGTTCACATGAACGACTTGCTAAAAGAAATAATCTTATGTATACTTATTCGTCGATATAAATCTAACGAAAGTAATAGAAACTGAGGACAAAAAAAAAAAAAAAAAAGACTACAAGAGGGCCTGGACACGCTAAAAGATTTGTTCCACCCTAGCAAATGCAGTTTTATTAATACTGGGGAAAAAAAACAAAGAAAACCAGAAAATGAGTACAGACTCAAAGGATAATGGCTACAAACTCGAGGAGGACCTAGGAGTGAGAGCATCGTAAAGAACAGCACAAAAGGTGAGCATCAACTGAATAACCTCTGCAACAAACGATTGTCAGGTCAATTAAAAATAAATTTGCTTGACACGAAAACTACTTTTATAGCTTTTAAGACATGTAATTGATAAAACAATTACAAGTCAACTGCAGTGGATATATGAGCCTCAGTAGTTGTACACTAACAATGGAAAATTACCAGAACATAATGATAATCACAGGAAATTGTCTGAAGCGCGACAAGATTGTCTGTTGCTCATTTAATCAAAATGAAAACAGATCAGGCGAATCTTTGATGATTAATGACACGTCACACACGTTATATATTTCCGTTTATTACCACTTTCAAGACGTTAATAGGATTGGTTATCACCTTCATCTTTACTTAAAGTGCAATCCTCCACATCTGGTCCTTGGGGTCGTGCCAGACTGGAGGCTTTGTCTATCTTCCTCGTTCGTTTTTGGCTAGACTGTGTTCTGCAATACATCTGCTTCCCCTCTACCGAATTTTTCACATTCTATTACCTTCACTGCACTGTTTCTGAGCAAACGTTTGTAGTTGTAACGCAAAAGACTTAGAACCACACCATTTCCCCTCTCCCTGGCTTAAATAGCAACGCTCTTCTTGCCGAATAAGGCAAGCGAAAATTTGTGTATGCAGTAATTCCGCAAAAAAATAACTCTGAACCTAACGAGAAAAATATATTTCATTGTGTTTGTTTATTATTAAATTATTGTAAACTTACATAAAATATATTTAGTTGGATTAGGCTAAATTAAATTGCGCTTGTTATAATAAGGTTAGGTAAGCATTCTAAGGTTCTTCTGGTACAAAATTATTAATTTTTACAATAACAAATTAAAAAAAAATAACCGCACAGCAGAAAATTTTAGAAAGGATTTAATTTCCAATGAACTGTTGCTGAATGACCAGATTATATACACACATATATATATATATATATATATATATATATATATATATATATATATATATATATATATATATATATATATATATATATATATATATATAAGCGATTCGGCCTGCAAGTTGTTTTAGAAGAGAACGTTTCACACACCCAGAATTCGAAAGAGCTTAACACCTCGATCAGGAATATTAGGAGAGAGCAAATGTGATTGCACATCCTTCACATGTTGGGAAATATACATCAGAAATGAATCAACGAAATCGGTAGTTCGGGATAGAGGCAAACAAGGTACAAGAAAACTTACTTTTGCACTCAAGAGGTCTAATAAGGTGGAGAAAAAATACTAGTCTTCTTCATCGCGTGTTAGTCAACCACTTCTTATTTTAATTACACAGAATGATTATCACCTAATGATTATCTTACCTACCAACCTGTCGGTACTGTATACCATTTTGATGTTCATATATATATATATATATATATATATATATATATATATATATATATATATATATATATATATATATATATATATATATATATATATATATGCAAAACAACCACTCTGAAAGAATAGAGAAATTCCAAGCGCTTTCGTGACTACTCACATTATCAAGGAACTATAGTTCCTTGATAATGTGAGTAGTCACGAAAGCGCTTGGAATTTCTCTATTCTTTCAGAGTGGTTGTTTTGCATATTCTGAAATCACCTGTTTACTGTGATCTTATTGCATATATATATATATATATATATATATATATATATATATATATATATATATATATATATATATATATATATATATATATATATATATATATATATATATATATATATATATAAAATCATTCATCTTCCCCCTCCCTGTAGGAACTGAGAAGAGCGTAATAACCCCACACTCTGGGAACACCTCGACACAGCTCTGCAGGTTGATAATGAGGGCGCTAACTCACCTGTGAAACATGCCTTTAAGGGAGATTTAACACGAAATGAAGATGAAGAAGCTTTCTTTGTTATTCAACAATTCGAAGTACTACTAACAAGAATTTTATTTTGTCTTACAACAGAGAATTATTTTGATAACGGTCTTTACTCTAATTAACTATCGAATTAATAAAGTTAAAACGCTGGTGATAATCATTCTGTGTAATTAAAATAAGAAGTGGTTGACTAACACGCGATGAAGAAGACTAGTATTTTTTCTCCACCTTATTAGACCTCTTGAGTGCAAAAGTAAGTTTTCTTGTACCTTGTTTGCCTCTATCCCGAACTACCGATTTCGTTGATTCATTTCTGATGTATATTTCCCAACATGTGAAGGATGTGCAATCACATTTGCTCTCTCCTAATATTCCTGATCGAGGTGTTAAGCTCTTTCGAATTCTGGGTGTGTGAAACGTTCTCTTCTAAAACAACTTGCAGGCCGAATCGCTTATTCCTTTTTCTCTCTCACGTGTAACTTTCCCTTAAAGTGAAGCTTTCTCTTCTGCTCCTGTTTTCAGTTTGACTATAGCCTATGAGTAATCGCCTCCTATAGCTTTAATATTAAAGGGAGTTATTCTTCCGTATTACTATAGAATTTTCTTTAATTCTTTGTGATTGACGATGTTTTATACCTCCTTTTCTTTCATAAATTCACTCCCTTCCCAGTGATCGATTAGTTTTGTCTTATTCAGTATCTGTGCATACAAATCAATAATGTAAATCGAGAATTTCCTGTCGATTCAGCTACTTGATGACCAGAAAAACCGTTGCGATTTTCTTGCTTCTCTGCTTTCGGGGAATCTTAGTTTTCATCTGCGACTTTGCTGTCTATGGTGGTACTCTTTGACCCCATTCGGTTTGCTGTTTTCATCATCTCTCTTCTTTTAGCCTCTGATATCTCTCTTTTTCCCCGGTTTTTTCGAAACTATCCAATTACCCATAGAATGTAAACTTGAATCAAGTATTTCCCTCATCACATAATTCTTTCTCCACTTCGGAGAGAGATTCATCCTCGTTCTCTGGGTTTGTCATACGAATCCTTAAAATCCTCTTCCTCATATGTGGATATCGAAGAGTTTTGATTTCAATATATCGTTTAATACTATATCGTTTTCAAAGCTGTGCCTTATTTTCCCCTTTACTCTTGCTTATTAACTCCTGATTCCTCAGTTCAGTTCCTTGTTTAGTGCTGATCTCAGTCTCATAATTTTTCTTCTTCTCAACTCTATATTAATTTAGTATCTCCAATCTGGGTGATCCATTGCTACCCTGTCCTTTTGTCTTCCCGTCTTCCTAAAGCAAATGAATATCTTCGACTTTTCACATATTTCGGATATTGTAGGATTTAGTATTTTATTCAACATCTTTCCAAGTTTGTTACCGACAGTACTTCATTAGAAAGCCATCATAGTCGAGGCAGAGCTTCTCTGATTCCTCACCATCTATAATATCCCTCTGTGAAGCCACTGATGAAGCTACTGATGAAGCCACTGTGTGGCGAAACTTTTCTTCAATAAAGATTCCCAAATGTTGCATAAGAGTCTCAATCTTCAACTTGTCGGTTTTAAACCATTTATCACCCTCTATTTCTGTTTACTTTAATTTTTTTCTCGCTACTTAATATCTCTTTTGTCAGGAATACTGCATTTTTATGATACTGGCTAGCTTCATCTTTAAATAAATTTGGATCTGCTTGTTTCCATGCATCTAAGGGATTTTCAATTTTCTAGTCTATAACACCCCAGTTGAAATTACGTATTATTAGTGTGGTTCCAGTTCTGGTGGCCGCTCATACTCATCTTTCTTTGTAATTTATTATTGCAAAGCAACTAGATTTGTAATTTTTGAGTTTCGATTGTCTACTCATTAGGCTTAGCTTGTAAAATAATCCTACTGTCTACCACTTACTGAAGTTATTGTACCTACTACATGTGAATATTTCTCATTGTTTAGGATTTACATCCCTTTACACAGCTCCACTGTTCTCTTATCAAAATACCTGCCTACTAATCTATGTATGATAATGATAAAGAATACTTTTTCGTAATTTCTGCTGCTGTCTTGGGTTTCCATTCACTGTCCGTGTTGATTTTTCAGTTCTATCTTGCGTTTCTGTTGTGAGAGAGGGAGTGTATGTCGTCTTCCTCGCCTCTGAGGTTTTATGTAAATTTCAAGAGATTAGTTATTTCCCCTACTTTTCCTAATAGATTCCTTTTGATTCGTGTAAATTTCGTCTTTTGTTCTCGTCAAACCTATTCTCAATGCTTGAAGATTACTGCTGTCTACTCTCACTCCCCTAACCCTGCTATTCACCACATCTTGCAACTTTCTCTTGTGGTGAAGTGTGTGACTCTCTTTCTCTTTCTCATATAACTTCCCCGAGCTGCATTGCGTGTCCCTTTCCCCCACAAACTTTCTCTTGATTGAAGTGTGTGCCTGTTTCTCCTGCCTTCCCTTTCCAGATGAACTTTGCCATCAACTGCGAGAGTAATCTTCACAGCTCCGCGTGTTGAAGTGCCAAGCCTGAGCACTTGTCACGAACTGAAGGGTCTGCGCCTCCAACTTTCTCACACCAAATCTTGAAGAAACTCAGTAATTCAGGATATCTTACGTATATATAAATAATAATTCCACAAATTCCAAATATGTGAAGCTTTTTTCAAATGCGTCTTCCGAAACTTACAAGAATCCAACGCCACAAAAAAGGTAGGTGTGTGTGTGTGGTGTGTGTGTACGGTGTGTGTGGTGTGTGTGTGTGTATGTGGTGTGTGTGGTATGTGTGTGGTATGTGTGTGGTGTGTGTGTGTGTGGTGTGTGTGTGTGGTGTGTGTATGGTGTGTGTGTGTGTGTGTGTGTGTGTGTGTGTGTGTGTGTGTGTGTGTGTGTGTGTGTGTGTGTGTGTGTGTGTGTGTGTGTGGTGTGTGGTATGTGTGTGGTATATGTGGTGTGTGTGTATGTTTGTGTGTGTATGTGGTGTATGTGTTGTGTGTGTGTGGTGTGTGGTGTGTGTGTGTGTGTGTTTGTGTGTGTGTGTGCGTGTGTGTGTGTGTGTCTTTGTGTGTCTGTGTGTGTGTTTGTGTGGTGTGTGTTTGTGTGGTGTGTGTGCGTGGTGTGTGTGTGTGTGTGTGTATGGTGTGTGATGGTGTGTGTGTGGTGTGTGATGAGAGAGAGAGAGAGAGAGAGAGAGAGAGAGAGAGAGAGAGAGAGAGAGAGAGAGAGAGAGAGAGAGAGAGAGAGAGAGAGAGAGAGAGAGAGAGAGAGAGAGAGAATTAATTATTCATGAGACCTTCAAATACTCATTTTCTCCTAGTGTTCATATCAGTATAATTTCTAGCGCCCTCCTTTTCTTTTCTCTTTCCGCTTCCTCCCCTTCCCTTCCCTCGCAGTGACATTCATGGTTGCTAAAGAGGAAATATTTGAAGTGCCTCAGTCCATACGGCTCCGTAACGAGACTCCTCGCATCCCGCCCCCAAAAGCTACTTTTTATGCAGGACAAACTCACCTAATCACGGTTTAGGCGCAGTTCCTTATGGAAGGTATCACTCCGTAGCTGGAGAAGGTAATATCCCTTGCAAATGAGAAACTCGCCATAATTTCTGAGTGTGGGAGCCACCAAAGCGCCTTGTATTCTGGGAAGCAAGAGAAGGTATCATTTTTTTTTCTCGGTTATGTATAATCCAAGCTCACTACATTCTGTACTATGGCAGCACGTCTTTCTCGTCCTTAAGAGATGGAGGATCGAACCCTACTTCATTCCTTGCGCTGAACCGACACGGCATTAATGCATGAGAAAAAATAAATACTATACTTCTGATTGAAAGGCGCACTGTTTTACACAACTATCGGAAGTAAAATACATTTCTGCCTTTAGTGGTACCATGCATTATTGACTAAGGAACAACAATACTTTTGTTATTTTAGTATACACCATACAGCAACGACTATTAGTAGCGCAATACACATATTAACTATAATGAAATATGAGCACCATACTTTTGATGACTATAGGAAACACCATTGTTAGAAGCACCACTCATTCCCTACTAAGACAAGACGTTTCCCTGGATGAGGCGTCAAACTTCATTGATAAAATCATCCATTAAACCTCCTTTCTATAAATTACCTTCAATACAAATATTCTTCTTCTTTCTTTTATTCTCTGGGAAGCGTTACACTTGTAAGGTTCCATGATAATAAAGTCTTTTATCCCATATAAAAGCAAATCAGTTATTATAACTTAATGGGATTATTTTTCCATGCACAAGTATCAAGCTTGAAAACACTGTGGTTTAAAATTATCGTATCATTAACCCGGCTTATTAAAAGTCTAGCTCAAATAAAAAGAGTCATGTCAGAAAGAAAATAGTACATTGTTCCGCTTCAATATTTTTTTTGTAATAACTGACTTTTAATTAACGTAAATACACTTTTTGAACTTTACCTCTTACAATATGAGAGCGAATACCGAAGGTCTGCACATAAACAGTGCTTGCAGAAGGAACATATTGGGAATGTTACTCTCACATGGGATTCTTTAAGAAACCTTCCAAGAAACATTAACTCAAGAAATAAAAGCATTGATTTAGAATATTTAATTAAATGCATATTATGTATTTTGTTTCCTGTATGTTAAGTTTTGTGGGACATTTTGTATACTATAGGTTCAGACTTCGATTTTCAGTTCCAATTTGATTCGCCGGCAGAATGACAGCGCCTTTAGACTTCTGAGCCATCCTGTACTATGGGTCCGGAATTCTGGGACGCCCTGTACTTTACAAAATTATAAAAATCCTTACAGTGAACGGAACGTCTAAAATAATAATCTTTTTCCCAAAAGTATTGCACCGACGTATTCTAATTGTAAATTCAAGTCAGAAGAAATATTTTCTAATCAAACACCTTCGTCAGGGCGGCCGAGGAAAAGTGTTGCTTTTATCCTCCTTACTGAAGACATTATGCAGTTTTCTGCTTATAGTGCTAATGTCCTTCGGCAATCTGCTTTCCTTGAAGGATAAATTTATTGCGGTTTTATTATTCTCAGGCTTCCAGAATTACGAACTAGGGTAAAATCAGTCGGCTTTTTATAAGCTTTATCGTTTAGTAATTCTTGGAAGCCGATCAATTAGTTTTTTCCCACGGGTAAGCGGTAAACCCGTAGGGATCATGCAGCACCTTTGGAATGAGAGTCATTAGGTTTCAGGCGAAGTGGAGTGTATCTCCAATTCCTTCATCTGCATCGATGTCGATCGATCACAATCTGAGGAGAAAGCTGCCTCGTAAACGATCACAGAAAATAAGCTTCAATTATCAGTAATACGAAGAATATTTTAATTCTTGCTATTCCTAGAAACAATCGATCTCTCTAGTTTGATTCAGAATCTAATAATAACATTAATATACACTGTGTTTTACATCAAGAAGTGTAACAAGAGTTGTTAGTTTTCGTGAAACAACCTATGAGAGTTATTCATCACATGAGAGGGAGGCTCCATTCTTCTACTTTACTTTCAAAGAGGAGAGTAAGAACGAAATCATTTCAATTTAAACATTTTCTTTTCTCCCAGATTACAGAGCATTGACAGCTGGCTCTCCGCTTCCTCTGGAAATCAATCAGTCGGCTCCTGCTCCGTAATTAAATATCTCATAACATGCCCAATGTCGAACCTTTGTAGTAAATTCCTCTTGAGATACAGAGCATTTCAATTATATACTTATCCACGTCTTAATAACACATTGTTACTAATCTTTTTTTTTTTGGCGTCTGTTGTGCAGTGTTCTTCTATACATGCTCTTGCTGCTTCTCTTTGTTATTATAGGTTCTCTGATGTTACCCCTTCCTGTTCTCACTTGCTGTTGCTTTCCCCTCTGCCGCTGCTGCTGCTGCTGCTGCTGCTGCTGCTGCTGCTGCATTTTTTTCTTCTACAAGGCTTTTTTTCATTTATAACTTGAAAATGCTCATCCAATCAGTTTCATCTTTTCATCGATATTGCGTTAACTATGTAATGGTTCATGTACCTATTGGAAAAGCCTCTTCTAATGGCCTTCAGACATTCAGCACCAAATTATCGTACTTAGATGATGGTTGGGATTGTTAATGGACTGAGTCATTGCAAATCTGATATTATTTTAAAAACTTTGTGTAGTTTTTTTCCGGAGCTTTAAATATATGCCGTTGTTTACGACTATAAACGTAAAACGCTGATGCATCTCAATTGCAGGAAGAGTCAGTAGAGGGTGAGACTATATACTGTAGACCACAATTTGCAATTTTTCTAGCATACAATAGGAAATGTAGGTTTCTGTGTGATAACTAGAGAACATATCATCTGATCGGTTTCTAACGTTCATCGCTGCTGTATTTTGCTGAAACGATGTTAACATGCTTAATGAGCTGTGTAAGTACTAAGTTGCCAATTTTATTAAGTAAATTGTTACTGGGGTTCCTGTGCAACAGCTGGAAAATGCCTCTTTTGATCGGCATCAACCTCAACAGGGTTCTTATGGGTTTTCTCTGTATTCATTTAAATTTGTCAATTATATTAAAAATATTTTAACACTGGTCTTATCTAAAGAATGGGACACGTATTCATTATGTTTCGTTGGTGCCCATTTTTCAAGAGCATTAAACAATTAATGGTGTATCATAATTAACTTCCAGGAGAACTACAACGTTAGATAAGTCTGACTCAGAACTTCAAAGCTAAAGAAAGTTTCTGCCTTTACAGGACTGTAAGACAATATGAATATGAATATATTTAGGATAACTGGAAAAAAAATTAACCTTTTTATTTTTTTGCTAAAGTCTGTGAAATTTATTCGCGTATCCTGCTATGATCTGTGAGAGTTGATTTGTAGCCTAGGTTTCTAGAAAATAATTATCACCATTTAATATTTATGCGTAAGCCCTGAACTAGTAGTGGTAGTAGAACAACGTCTGGCGGAGGAGGCATAATCAGTTGTTTAAAGTGCAAAACAGCTCCAATTCCTTGGACCAAAATTTTTTGACAGGCGTCGAGACACCTCTGTCTAAAGAAATGCATTGCAACTTATATTCAATTTAAAACTAATAGGTGTTAGCGGCGTTGTCCTACCCTTGCAGCCTAGGCCAGAATCCAGATATCCCTGGCGTGTTTTCAGGTACATAGGGTTTGGATTACAAGATAGATAGCTACCTTTCTTTGAAAAGCCTGATGGTGTTATTTCTGTTTTTGCTGATACTGGCATCACTTAGCTTACTGCTCATCCTTTCCTTTCCTCCTGCTTTCGCTTTTATATTTATCTTCCTGCTGGCTGCTGCTCTTCCGGACGCTTCAAGTCCCCATAAAAAGCCACCTTCTCATTTGCCAATCAAATATGCAAGGCGTGGGGCTGACGGCACGATAGGGGAAAGGGTTTAAGTCCATTATCTCTGGACGGATAATCGATGTCCGGCCTGATTGAGACACCCCCACTCTCTGTTTACCCACCCGGCCTCCTGGAGGGGCTAACATGAGGCGACCGTCGCATGGACCACCATCATGGTTGATGAAGGCCGTTGTGTTATTAGTAGTATGGCAGGTATTGCATACGAGAATGGTAAACACACACTTGGTGCAAAGGAAAGACTCTATTAATAAAGGTTTGCTGTGCACCTAGTGTCATTCTACCATGGTAGAATGACACTGTGTTTTTACCATTCTTGTCGGCAATACCTTCCATACTTCTTACAACACAACGCCCTTCATCAACCATGATGGTGATTATATGCGACTGTCGGATATAAGGGCGAAATATATTTTAGTTCTTGATAGTGCAATTATTTTTTTGTTATTTAACTAAAGAAATTTCTACATTGCCAGAGCCATAATCTGAACACTACTCTTAAATAATAAGGTGTTCAGTCAAGGAAGAACAAGTCAGGCTACTGTGGCTGGAATAATTTTCAACCTGTTTAATTCGAAAGTAAACTTTAGTTGATGTGTCCGTCCGTCCTGGATTATTATCAAGCCATTTAACTGGCAAAAATAAGCACAGTGAAAATGGCACACAAAAGCAAAATTAGCAGTGTCAACATTCTGGTTCGTCTCATAAACATACGGAAGATGTAAGAAACAGCTGGAAAGAAAAGTAAAATGGATTTGTTAAGGGGAAAGTAGAGAAGCTCCTGCAGAACGTGCCAGATAAGTCAGGTTTATGTTTATGTAAGCCTGAGGGCTACGGACAGCAACAGCATGAATGATCAGGCAGTCACGAGAATAGCCTGGCCCCAGGCACGCATGAGAGACTGAAATATGGATTATGATTAAATATATACAGCTGCCGTTATTTATCGCTGGGATTTTAATAATAAATTAAAAAAAAGACATATGAAGCTTTCTAAAATTATTTTGGCTTTTAGCCCAACAATGGTAAGTGATAAAACTAAGTTAGATTCTAGTTGTCATAAAAATTTCATTGTAATTTACACATGTACACACACACACACACACACACACACACACACACACACACACACACACACACACACACACACACACACATTTCGTATGGTAACTCCACTGGATTTTACTAATTAACATAAACATCTTTGCAATGAAAAGATGTTTATGGAGAAGAGAAAATGGGTGGAAACATTAGGTAATGTTGTGCTCATGGGATGATAGAAGACAATTTTCACTTCGATTGCATGCTAGGAGAACTCTCAGCTGGAAGGATCTCTCAGTGTAAACTAGGGATTGAGGTGGACAACACTGTGTTGTTGGCAGTGTAGGTGATCGAGGTGAAAATAGTGATGCAGGCAGTAGGGATACTGGTGTCTGAGGTGGTTGGTGGTGTAAGAAGAGTTGTAGTGGTGGTGGTGTGTGGGTGCAGTATAGGTGGAATGTAGGTGTATAGTGAAGCATAGGTGAAGTGTGGGTGGAGTTATGGAGGTGGAGCTAGAAGAGTTTTGGAAGTGATGGGGTGCGGGTGGTGGAGGAGGTAATGTTGGAGGTGGTTCCTTATCCCGTGCTCATACTGTAAAAAAAACATTATTAATTAGCTGACATCAATAACAAGTATCACTATCTTAAAAATTAGCTATCATTACTCCATCTAAATCATAGTAAAATAAAAACATTAATATGGATATTAGTTGCAATCCAAACCATGGTCATAATTCAGAGTGTTGGTAATGACCGTGGTGTTAGTCAGGGAGGTGATGGTAACAGTGATGGTGATAGTAGTGGTGGTGGTGGTGGTGGTGGTCTGTGTTGGTATCGGTGATGACGGAAGAGGTGGTGGTGGTGGTGGCAGTGATGGTGATGGAGGTGGTGAGAGCGGCAGCAGTGGTGATAGTGTAAGTGGTAGCAGTGGTGGTGGTAGTTGAGGTGGTAGCAGTGGTGGTAGCAGTGGAGATGGTGGCAGCAGTGGAGGTGGTGGCAGCAGTGGACGTGGTGGCAGCAGTGGAGGTGGTGGCAGCAGTAGAGGTGGTGGTAGCAGTGGAGGTGGTGGCAGCAGTGGAGGTGTGGTGGCAGCAGTGGTGGTGGTGGCAGCAGTGGAGGTGATGGCAGCAGTGGTGGTGGTGGCAGCAGTGGTGATGGTGGTTGCGGTGGCATCTGTGGAGGTGGTGGCAGCAGCGATGGTGGTGGCAGCAGTGGTGGGGGCAGCAGTGGTTGTGGCGGCAGCAGTGGAGGAGGTGGCAGCAGTGGTGGTGGTGGTGGTAGCAGCAGTGGAGGTGGTGGCAACAGTGGAGGTGGTGGCAGCATTGGAGGTGGTGGCAGCAGTGGAGATGGTGACAGCAGTGGTTGTGGTGGCAGCAGGGGTGGTGGTGGCAGAAGTGGAGATGGTGGCAGCAGGGGTGGTGGTGGCAGCAGTGGAGGTGGTGGCAGCAGTGGAGGTGGTGGCAGCAGTGGAGATGGTGGCAACAGTGGAGGTGGTGGCAGCAGTGGAGGTGGTGGCAACAGTGGTGGTAATGGCAGCAGTGGAGGTGCTGTCAGCAGTGGAGGCGGTGTCAGCAGTGGAGTTGGTGTCAGCAGTGGAGGTGGTGGCAGCAGTGGAGGTGGTGGCAGCAGTGGAGGTGGTGGCAGCAGTGGAGGTGGTGGCAACAGTGGAGGTGGTGGCAACAGTGGTGGTAATGGCAGCAGTGGAGGTGCTGTCAGCAGTGGAGGCGGTGTCAGCAGTGGAGTTGGTGTCAGCAGTGGAGGTGGTGGCAGCAGTGGAGGTGGTGGCAGCAGTGGAGGTGGTGGCAACAGTGGTGGTGGTGGCAACAGTGAAAGTAGTGGCAGCAGTGGAGGTGGCGACAGCAAGGGTGGTGGTGGTGGCAACAGTGGAGGTGGTGGCAGCAGTGGAGGTTGTGGCAACAGTGGCGGTGGTGGTGGCAGCATTGGAGGTGGTAGTTCACTCCTCCTGCCACAGAGGTCAGGCAGCTGTCACGCTTCCAGCCAACACACAACTTAATCTAATTAATTCTTCCATCCTGTGCACTCAACCTGGTAAAACTTCTCCGACTATTTTTCTCACGAGTTTTCTTTCCTATTACATTTTGTATTTTTTCTTGTCCGTTTTCTATTCTATTTCTGTTTTTCTCGCTCTCTCAATGCACTTCTCTCCATTCCCATCTTTGTTTTCCTGATTTCAATTTTAACCCTGTCGGAATTCTTTCACCTGTTCATAAATTAATGTTCCACTCTCTCTCCGCCACTCTTTCTCTCCATTCTTTCATCCTTCTCCTTACGCGCTCCCACTTCTCTTGTTCCTAGACTTTCCCTCCTCTCCATCTTCCTTTTAACCGCCATGCACCAGCTGCTGTGGTTGGCCTCATTTTGGTGTTGGCCTGTAAAGACGCCATAAATCAAAATATTCCCTTATTAATACAAGGCTTAACGGATTGACGTTCATATATCAGCCTTAGACAAAATGCTCTTGCCACGCGCGCGCTGTTTGTTGCAGTTTAAAGGAGAGACTCGTCTTCACTGGAACTTGTATTGAGGACAAATTTTGTGTTCGTGTGTAAGGGCATTTTACCTAGCTATTCTTGATAGTAAGTGTTAGTTCTTCTTTTATTCCATCGCGTGTTGCAGTTGTATGCAAGTCAGGCATAGTAAGCCGTATAGGCCATTTACTCAGATGCATCCTGTCATCGCTGCCATTGCCAAAGCAACTCATCACTGCTACCATCACCTGCTGTTGCTTAGATTCCCCAGATCAGGAATTCTTTTCCTAAGGAAGATTTTGATTTTCCTCGGTAAACGGAGAGAGTTAGAGCTTGGTCACAAGCGTGAGTGATGCGCAAGGCATTCAATCGTCATTTTTTTCATTATTTAACCTTTCTCCTCATCACAATAAGCTTACCATGAATTGTGCAGACGTAGCAGTCTTTCTTGGGTTGTAAACCTTGTCAGATCATGGTACAGTATCTGATATTTTGGTTACTGAACTCAGAATACATCTTACAGGAGCTTCAGATTAATTAGGACACACATACACACACACACACACACACACACACACACACACACACACACACACACACACACACACACACACACACACACACACACACACACACACACACACACACAATGTACCACCTACGTGGCATACAGAAATAATATAACAAAGGTATACAAATAAATTTAGGGGTTATTACACTGGTCAACAATTTTTGAAAAGTTGCATGCTTCTTAAATGAGATTAGTTAATTCTTATGTATTTTCATGTCCGGAATCCAAATATCACCTTGAAATATGCTTATTGGCTATAGGTTTAAAGATACGAGACATGAAATATTTGATTATTTTATTATAACGAACAATATGTGTCAAAATGAATCTAATCCGTACCTATTCTCTGCCTTTTTGCTTCACGTTTATAGTGGGCTGAAGAATCATCTCTGGTCAATGTCCAGCAATAGTCTGCAAGCATTCTTGTGCACCATTTGCCCTGGTACCATTTTTCTATGGTTGAAATATCTTGGTGTAACCTTTCACTATGTTCTTCACTGACTGTCCCACAGTTCGCTGGAAAAAAGTCTAAATGTGAGTCTAAAAAGTGGATTTTAAGTGACGTGTTAAATCCCATGTTCTTGTAAGCCTTGATGAGGTTTTCCATCAATTCTTCATAGTTGCCTTCCCTTCTGTTTCCGATAAATCCCTTTGCCACTAACTTGAATGCTTCCCAAGCAGCTTTCTCCTCCCCATGAAGGTCTGATTCAAAGTCACCATCTTTAAGAAGTTCTCGAATCTGAGGACCATTGAAGACTTTTTCTCTTATCTCAGCGTCGTTCAGGGAGGGGGGGGATTTTGATATTAAATACTTGAATCCCTGACCAGATTTGTCCATAGCTTTTACAAAGTTTTTCTTGAGCCCCAGTTTTATGTGTAGTGGTGGTAGCAAAATTTTGTTTGGTACAATGAGAGGTGGATATTGAACATTTTTCATCCAAGGCTCCAATGATTGACGAGGTGGCCAGTCTCTCCTGATGTAGTGGGAACCTCGTGCACGACTGTCCCATTCACATAGAAAGGAGCAGCAGTAGTATATGTTTAAAAAGTGTTTGGCTAAGAAAATCACCTTCTTTTCACCTCAGAATATAAATTTACACAGCACAACCACCTTCTATGACTGCTGGAACAATAATGAAGGGCAGTGAGACTGTGAGTGTGGTAAGAAACACACTGCCGGAAGCCTGTTGGAACCTGTTTTGACATGTAGGTGTATATTGAAAAGTAGAGCTACCAAAGAATTTTAACCAAGATATTCATTATCAATGACCTAAAATTACTTGGAAATTACTACTCTGGTCTCGGAAGCATTTTGGTTGTTGACCAGTGTTATTAAAGTATATACATTTTATATTTTTTTATTAAATGAGTAAGGGTGTATATCAGTAAGATATATTACATGAAAATTTCATGAGCAATACAAATGTTTTGAATCAGAAAAAAATGGAAGTTATTATCCTATAGAGCAGCAAGACATCCCACTGTTAGCCTTAATATTTCTGGTACAGCTTTACATGTTAAAGCTTCTCATTAGCCATTTGTAGAATACGATAGCCTAGATTATTATAATCAAAGAGTGCTAAACCCGTTAGGATCATACAGCGCTACAGGGCAGGGGGTGTTGTTGGTTCATAGAATAGCAAAGGGAGAGGATAACAGAGTTAGAAATGGCCATGAGGAATGCTAAAAGAAGTATTATCAAAGTTTGTGTAATAATCGGTTGGAGTCAAAAAGTTAAAGAGTAAGTCCAATGGTGGGGCGGTCAGCAAGGAGCGAAGATAAAGGGTTAAGTTAGAGCGGCAACAACGTCGGATAGCCTAGAGAAAATTTAGTCAACTAAACAATCCTCCCGTCATATATAGTCTCCTGATTTTAATGTATGTACCTGAAGAATATATCCCCTTACTGAAATGCTTCTCCCAGTACTTTCTTCAATATTATAAATAATCTCTTTCAGTAATTTGTAGATTGCTGAACAAGCCACTAACAGAAGTCTTGGCTTCCCAGCAGCCAGGGTAGGGGTCGGTTTTATTGCCTACAAATTTACGCCAGTTTTTCCTTCGGTCTGCCGCTGCCTCTACTCTTTACGTAAAAGTATTTTTAATATTTTAGTGTAATAATATTAGTTCGTAACCAACAGGCTACTTCCGTGGGGTCCTTAGCCTACATTACTTTTTATTCTAAATACTTCATTCTTGAAAACGTTGCCAATAAAATGTAGAAGGTATAAGACTCGACCCGCATCTCCATCTTTTCCCCACAAGCTTGTGGGTCATGCAATTCATTGCTCACACTTCGCTAAATAGATCTTAACGTTGTACGGGCTTGTCAGACGTGCTGCAGCAGTTTTCTTTCATTTTTGTTTTTCGTGTTTTGTACCAATATGTAACGTAAGAAAAAACATCTAATTGCAGGTAATGTTCAGAAATTGATGCCGAGAATCACTTATGAACATGAGTATTGTAAAACTAGAACAGGTTGCATCACGTTCTCAGAAAGCAGTGTGAAGCACCTCTTACCTCATTACTTCCTAATGAAGGAGGTATTAAACCCAATGTATTTTTTTTAGAGCAACGCACTTCATTAGCTAGTTTTGTGTGTGTGTGTGTGTGTGCGTGTTGCTTGCTTAGTACAGGAAGCATGGGAGGTGAAAGTCTGATCTCAGACTAATGCATTTCTAAAAAATAAACCCAGAAACTTTCAAGGAGAAATCTGCAAACAGAGCATCCGCAGCACATAAAAGAACAGAGATGGCAATCTTTGATGATTTCCATCTTAGGTAAGCACCATGGGCGATCACAAGTATGGGTTTCCAGCTCTTGAAGCGTTAATATACACTCACTAAATCCATATAATTCAAGAAAGCTTCCTTTTGTACGATAACCAACACCAACACCGGCTGCGTCTTATGGTAATTTCGCCTCTTATACTCATGCAAATCAGGCTCTCTGCGGGGTGCTAGACTCGACCTTGTAAATAATGTGGCATCTCATTTGGGTCTTTAATGATCCTCCTTCCACCGTGAGCTGAGGACCAACCGGGCTAAATTATTTTTATAGTGTGAAAATCATCAGTGAAGAAGTTAGGATTTTTCCACGTTCGACTCCAAAGCGTACTCGTGCGTGCGTGCGTGCGTGCGTGCGTGCGTGCGTGCGTGCGTGCGTGCGTGCGTGCGTGCGTAATTAACTTATTGGCACTGTAAGAATGATACAGTTTAGTTTTTACCTTTAGTGAAGATGTGGTTATTGCTAAAACAATTTGCATCTGTTTCCGAGCCTGACTTGTGAATTTTAGGTGATTAGTTAGGTACACAAATGAATCTAACACTCATACACCGACAGGTCAAAGTAAAATAACAAAAAGGCAAATAGGTAGACATTCACATACAATTTTAAATAAATCTGTGCACAGCCGCATAAAATATACAAAAAGGTAGCCAAAAACTGAATTTTAGACAAAATGGTAGATAGCCACTTGCAATAATAAATAAATACGCAGCCATATACGTTTTAGATAAATTGTCAGACAGCCACAGTACATCGAAACCTCTTGGATACCACTCATAAGTGCAGAAATTATAAATAATTATAATTCATAAAGAGAGACTAACTGCAGAAGATGATGACGATAATAACAAGGAGGACGATCGAAATTACTTAAGTGTTAAATTACTTAAGTGCTGAATCATCTGGACAGTACGAAAATAAAAACAATTTGCGGGAAAAAACTTCTACTGACACATTTCTCTATGTCAGTTAGTCTCTCTCAACAGAAAATATTTCGACTCTGCCCTAACATTACTTAGATCAAGCCCGACTATCGCCCATCCCCTCCCCCTCTCTATATATATTACCCCTGCGGGTCTGGGTCTTTCCCATGAAAATAAGATTATTTATTAATAATGCACATCTATACAGATCCATTTGGAACTTCGATTTCCATCCACTCCTGGCAGTTTATATTCCATTTCTTCAGTGATTTTTCACGAAAGGTTTTTAATCGAGGAAGAATGTTTACACCTCCAGCGATTCGTTTTATTGCTAATAAAACTCTTTGTTTATGAAGGATTTTAAATTTCAATTTTTCTCTATTCCAATTCATGTGAAACAACGTCGGAATTTATTTCGCTGTAAAATCAAAGTGCCGAAGCGCCAACGTAATGGCGAAAGAAATCCAGGGAGATAAAGAAGAGTCAGTTTGCGATATCAGATTTCGTCAAACGTCCCTTATACGGTTTAATCATTTACAATAAAATATCCATGGGAAAGCGCTAAATATCCAAGGACCAAACACCACCTTTAGAACAAGAGGCTTCTCACTTTCAATTCCAAGGCAGGAGAAGCAATTGGCTGGCATCAAAGCACGCCTATTAACGTTTAAGCTTAAAAAATGAAAATCATGGCATACACTGAAAGAGAACCTCTAGCCTCCAGTCACTGGATAAATCTCCATCAATACCAAATTTTTATCATAGCACTATCTCCAAAAAGAGAATAAAATGTTTTAGGGGCGTTTATCATTCTTCTGAAAGTGAAGTCACCAGGAAGAAGAGTTGGCGAGCACGACGATATATGTGAGGGGAAGAAGGGAAAGGAAAAAAAAGAGATAGAGAGAGAAAGAGAGAGAGAGAGAGAGAGAGAGAGAGAGAGAGAGAAAGAAAGAGAGAGAGAGAGAGGAGGGTGTGTGTGTGTGTGTGTGTGTGTGTGTGTGTGTGTGTGTGTGTGTGTGTGTGTGTGTGTGTGTGTGTGCGTGTATGTGTGTGTGTGTGTGTGTGTGTGTGTGTGTGTGTGTGTGTGTGTGTGTGTGTGTGTGTGTGTGCGTGCGTGTGTGTGTGTGTGTGTATGTGTGTGTGTGTGTGTGCGTGTGAGTACGTGAGAGAGAGAGAGAGAGAGAGAGAGAGAGAGAGAGAGAGAGAGAGAGAGAGAGAGAGAGAGAGAGAGAGAGAGAGAGAGAGAGAGAGGGAGAGGAAGAGCACTTGTGGAAGTCGAGTGTGAGGGGGAGAGTACTGCATGTGTAAGAACACAAGTGACCTCTCTTTTCCGTCCCTCACATTTCTGTCATTAATTGTATATTTCTAGCTCTCTCTCTGTGAGGAGTGAAAAACGCAACCAGTGGCGACACGTCTAATCCAGTGAATGTTTTGATTGTTCTTATCTCTCTTAATCCCACAGTTTTTTCCATTAATTGTATTAGCTTTGGTATTTAATTCTAGCTACTTAGATACTTTATTCCAACTACTTATGTATGTTATTTAACCATTTAATTCTAAAAAATAAAAAATTCACATATCGCTAATAATAAAAATACATACATTTAATTTTGTATGGCTTGTATTAATGCATTTCCAGACTGAGCAAAAATCCATGAGACCCTAAACCATTTTTCAATGAACATCGGAAATCACTCTGGGCATGCAAGACGGCTGTTGCACTTTTAATGCACCCAGACGTTCTTATGGCGTTTTCATGTGTCCACATTCCCGGAAATGGAGCTGATAGAGCTGATGCAAGAAGCTCGAGTTTTACATGGAGTAGTGAAAAGTTTATTTTACACCCACCCACACACACACAATATATATATATATATATATATATATATATATATATATATATATATATATATATATATATATATATATATATATATATATATATATATATATATACGTCGTGCCGAATAGGCAGAACTTGCAATCTTGGCTTAAATAGCAACGCTCATCTTGCCATATTGGACAAGTGAAAATATATATATATATATATATATATATATATATATATATATATATATATATATATATATATATATATATATATATATATATATATATATATATATATATGTATATATATATATATATAAATATATATATATATATATATATATATATATATATATATATATATATATATATATATATATATATATATATATATATATATATATATATATATATGCAAAACAACCACTGTGAAAGAATAGAGAAGTTCCAAGCGCTTTCGTGACTACTCACATTATCAAGGAACAATGAAAGTAAAGCATCAAAGGAAGGTATATAAAGGGGTAGCCCACACCTCACTATCAGATCCCACAACAATGAAACACCTGACGCGAGACAGCAGGCCCGCCGGCCGAACTAGACAGGTCCTTCATACAACCCACCAACAAACTATTCTACCCAAGAAATAAGAAATTTAAAAAAATTATTCAATAAAACAATAAAACTTCTACTGAAAGGCAAAGATGAATTAGTCAAACAATTTACTTCCACTAATCCATCTTTACTTTACATGTATGGACTAATAAAGACACACAAACCAGGGAATCCAGTCAGACTAATTATTAGCTCCATAGGATCAGTTTCATATAAATTATCCAAATGGCTTGTTGATATTTTGAGCCCTATTGTTGGCAAAATTTCTAACTTTAATGTTAAAAACAACATAGATTTAGTTGATAAATTAAGCTCCTTGACTGACTTAAATGATTTTAACATGGTTAGTTTTGATGTTACTTCCTTGTTTACGAAAGTTTCTGTTGATGATTTATTAAGTTTCTTATCTGAAGAACTCGTTAATTATGATTTACGATTGCCAGTTCCTACTATAATTAAACGTATTAAACTTTGCATTGTTGATGCAAAATTTGTATTTAGTGATAAGTTTTACACTCAGAAGTTTGGTATGGCAATGGGAAATCCTCTTTCACCTGTTCTTAGTAACCTATACATGGAATTTTTTGAAACAAGGTTGCTTAACACAATCCTCCCTAATAGAGCTAAATGGTTCGGATATGTTAATGATATTTTGTGTCTTATACCTCAAAATGTAGATATACACCATTTCCTTGGCAAATTAAGTAGCTTAGCCCATTCTATAAATTTTACTGTTGAATTTGAAGAAAATAAATCATTGCCTTTTCTAGATGTTTTAATTATTAAGGGTAATAATGAATTCAAATTTAAAATTTACAGAAAACCTACAAATAACTGTTCGTATGTCCACTATTATTCTTCCCATCAAGACAGAGTTATACTGTCTGTTTTCTCATCAATGTTTTTGAGAGCTTTACGAATTTGTAGTCCTGAGTTCATAGATGAGGAAATATCCAAAATTTATGAAATAGGTAATGATTTGAAATACCCAAGAAATGTAATTGATAAATCTTTTAAAGTTGCTAGAAATACTTTTTACAATCCAAAAAGGGACAACCAGCCTTATTCAACTAAAAATATGTTGGTTCTCCCTTACCATGAAAACTTGGTTGATATGCCTTCTCTTCTTAAGACTTTTAATATTAAAGTTGTATTCAAAAATCTTGATACAGTAAAAAAACTTTTGATAAAGAATTCCCCCCAAAATGCTGATGGATGTGTCTATAAAATTCCTTGTAAAATTTGCGATAAAGTTTATTACGGTCAAACTGGTAAAAATCTCAAACTAAGATTAAAACAACATAAATATAGCATTAGAATTGGACAAGATTCCAATGCTCTATATATTCATGTAAGAGATTTTAACCATCCAATTGATTTTCAAAAAGTTGAGAAAGTAGTATCAAGCAAGTCCATGGTCGATAGGAATATAATTGAATCTTATTTCATAAAAAGCAGTTTTGACAATAATATGAATATTTCCTTTGGTTTATATAAATTAGATCCATTTATAATTAATAGAATTTGGGAAGAATTTAATAATACACTGGACAAATAATAATTTTTTAAATTTCTTATTTCTTGGGTAGAATAGCTTGTTGGTGGGTTGTATGAAGGACCTGTCTAGTTCGGCCGGCGGGCCTGCTGCCTCGCGTCAGGTGTTTCATTGTTGTGGGATCTGATAGTGAGGTGTGGGCTACCCCTTTATATACCTTCCTTTGATGCTTTACTTTCATTGTTCCTTGATAATGTGAGTAGTCACGAAAGCGCTTGGAACTTCTCTATTCTTTCACAGTGGTCTTTTGCATATTCTGAAATCACCTGTTTACTGTGATCTTACTGCATATATATATATATATATATATATATATATATATATATATATATATATATATATATATATATATATATATATATATATATATATATATATATATATATATATATACACACACACACACTCACATACATTTTTTTAACACATCGGCCGTTTCCAACCAAGAAACTGTGACTCGAAAAAGAAAAACTTTCAACATTCACTCCATCACTGTCTTGCCAGAGGCGTGCTTACACTACAGTTATGAAACTGCAACATTAATACCCCTCTTTCAGAGTGCCGGCACTGTAGTTCCCATCTCTATGAATGAAGTCCGGCTTGCCGGTTTCCCTGAATCCTTCATAAATGTTACTTTGCTCACACTCCAACAGCACGTCAAGTCCTAAAACCATTTGTCTCCATTCGCTCCTATCTAATACGCTTACGCACGCTTGCTGGAAGTCCAAGCCCTTCACACACTGAACCTCCTTCATCTTCCCTCCAACATTTCCTAGGCCGACCTCTACCTCGCCTTCCCTCCACTTCAGATTTATACACTCTCGAAGTCAGTCTATTTCGTTTCATCCTGTCCAAATCATCTCAACCCTTCCTCGACCCTCTGGATAATAGTTTTGGTAATCCCGCACCTCCTCCTAATCTCCAAACTACGGATTCTCTGCATTATATTCACACCAAACATTGCCTTCAGATATGACATCTCCACTGCCTCCAGCTTTCTCCTTGCTGCAACACTCATCACCCATGCCTCACACCCATACAAGAACGTTGGAATAACTAAACTCTCATACATTCTCCTTTTGCTTTCGTGGATTAAGTTCTTTGTCTCCACAGACTCCTCAGTGCACCACTCACCTTTTTTCCCCTCGTCAATTCTATGATTCACCTCATCATTCATAGACCCATCTGCTGACACGTCCACGCCCGGATATCTGAACACATTCACCTCCTCCATACTCTCTCCATCCAATCTGATATCCAATCTTTTGTTACCTAATTTTTTTATCCTCATCACCTTACTCTTTCCTACATTCACTTTCTTTTACATACCCCACCCAACTCATCAACCAACCTCTGCAACTTCTCTTCAGAATCTTCCAAAAGCACAGTGTCGTCAGAAAAGAGCAACTGTGACAACTCCCACTTTGTGTTAGACTCTATGTTTTAACCCCCACCTCTTACCAACACCCGAGCTTTCACTTCTCTTACAACTCAATCTATAAATAAATTGAACAAACATGGCAACATCACACATCCCTGTTTAAGGCCTACTTTTACTGGAAAATAATCTCCCTCTCGCCTACAAACTCTATTCCGAGCCTCACTGTCCTCGTAAAAACATCTGCCACATTGCCACCCCTATCCTCCCTATCATTTGCCTTTTCCAAATCCATAAACGCCACAAAAACCTCTTTACCCTTATCTTAATACTATTCACCTATATATATATATATATATATATATATATATATATATATATATATATATATATATATATATATATATATATATATATATATATATATATATATATATATAAAATATAGGGAGGTACCACCTCTAGAACTGTAATAGGGACCCTCATCCTCAGAGGAAAGAATAAACTTGCTTAAGGGAAAACTCAAGGTTCTTCCTGAAGCTGTTTGAGAATTTTCTCCTACCACCCCCTATATTTTATATATATTTTATTTAAAGACAAAATACATTGACAAAACATTCACAAAAAATACTATAGAAAGTAAAACAACATAGGTGATTCAGCGCTACATCTCGAATACTTCGTCCAGCTCCCCGGCGGTGGGCCGCGTGCCCAGAATGCTGCAGGCATTTCCTCTCTGGATTGCAACACTGAGTCTCTGAAAGAGGAAGCTGGTCGCCCTGTGGTCCTTGGTTTCTATGATGAGCTTTTCACCCAGCTCTATTAGGAGCTTTAGAGCACACTTGCCCCATGCTCCAAGGGTCTCCGACCCTATTGGGATGAAGTTATAGCAAGGGGAAAGGTCTTCATATTTGCGGATCTTCTGGGTCTCCCTGTGGCTGGCAGCTCCACCCCCTTCCACTATGGAGTATGACAAGTAGGTGTCTGCCAATTTGGCGGCACATGTGTAGTCCCAGGCAATCTGCTTTCCATCCTTCCAAGGTAGCATAGTGGCTCCATCAGGACGCTTTTGACTTCCGTCAGACCTCTGCACTTGGGGTTCCCATTGAGCTGGGCAACGGGCTGTGGCGAGGCTTCTCTTTATGATGTCATTGACCTCCTCATGCCTGGCATACTTCCCTTCTGCTGTGTGACACACGAGACCATGAAGTCCGAATTGATCAGCTGCCGCCCTGCCGCAAATACACCTATGTTCGGTGAGGATGGGGGCGGCTAGGCGAAGAGCAACACCAATCCGAATGGCCTGTGGGTCTAGTCGAGTGCCCAAGGAGGAATTGGGAACAGCTAACAGGAAATCTCCTGAGTGTGGTGCCTTCACTGCCAGGAGACGAGCTTTGTCCTTTCCTGAGGCATTGGAGAGCATTGTGTTGGCGATTTTTTCCATGATCAGTTTGTCCCAGTGGGACTGTTTGTGTTCTTTGGGAGGAGCTGGTCTACTGGAGGAATCTGTAAGGGTGTCCCACCGAATCGCTGCTTCAGTAAACCTGGGGTCTTGAGCTCCTACCACGTCTCTCAAGCGTTCGGGAACACTCTTCTTGACTAATGCACTGGAAGCTAAACACGAAGACAGAAATGCAGGTAAAGCAATATGCGTTGCTTTGCGCACCCCTATACCTCACAGTCGCACTGGGAGGGTTGCCTGATCCCATTGCTGATCCTCTAGTGACAGGTTCAGTGCCTTCTTAAGGGTTGACCTCAGGTGTGCGTCATATTCGTCGAGTGTTGGGTTGTCGAAAGAGGGTGCACACCTCAGGAAGTAAGTGAGTCTTGGAATAGTAAGGCACCTTGTGAGGAGATACAGAGCATCATGGGCATCAAGATTGCTTATTCTCTCCTCCATTCTCATCAGGTCATTCAATTTGTCCTTGAGGACTGTGTCGATGGCCTGGTGACCCAGCGGTGCTCCCAGGAGGGTACTGTTGGACGGAGTGGTAGTAGAGACTTCTGGGAGGATTCTTCGCACAGCATTGATTATTTCCTGGTTCGCTGTGATGATTTCACACTTGGAGGGATTGAGGATGAGTCCCAAGTCTTCTCCCTGTGTTTTCACCAGTTGTAGGTCCCCTACCAGGGACTCTTCAGTTCCTGCCAGAGTGCCATCATCCAGGTACCAGATGTTGAGCTCGCTGCGTAGGCTGGAAGTTAGTTCTCTTACTGCCAAGCAGAAGAGAAGCGGAGCTAGTGAGTCACCCTGCTGAACACCTTCTGATGATTGAATTTCATGTTCTCCAAACAAGAGAATTGAGGGTTTGCTGTAGCCAGCTGAGATGAAGGGAAAAAGACTGGGGAAGCGATCCCGAACAGCTGGCAAGACAGCATCTCTCTTTACCATATTAAAGGCATTTCTAAAATCAAGTTTGACTACAGCCTTGTCTTCTGGTAGGTCCCTGATGTAGGCCCTTGCTGCATGAGCTGCAGCTTCACTGCCTTGAGGGACCCCAAAGCCCAGTTGGTGTGGCTGGAGTAAACTGGCAGCTTCTAGGCAAATGTTTCTTACTGCAGCTTTGGCCACGAGACGGCGAAGAGTGTTTCCAACCGCAATGGGTCTGATTCCCCCATCCTTCTTCTTCAACGCACACAGTGAGGCTCCGAAAAAGAAAGGTTTAACTTCTTCTGGGATTCGCCCAGCCGGGCAGTTGTTGACGAAAGTTGTTAACTCGGTGAGAAGAAGTGATGCAGATGCACTGAGTACTGGATTTACCATCTCCTTGAGGTGCTGAGGTCGAATTCCAGTGTAACCTCCTGCAGATCCTGCAGGAAATGACACGATCGCCTTATAGACTTCCGATTCAGGCAAAATTAATTGTTCAATGATGGGGTCTTCCTCAGGGTTGTTGTTGATGGTTATGGTGTCCCTGGTTGGATGCTTGTCTCTTAGTGCTTGGGCTGTGGTCTCATCTTTGGGGGCTACAGTGTCGTCACTTGTAGTTATTCGGATTGCTCCCACTGTGTTACCTTCTTCAATTTTTTTGCTAACCTGTGCGCAAATTTTCTCGTTTTCAGTGGGGCTTTTCTTGGGTCTACCTTTGTGATTCCTGCGATGATGGGGCAGAGGGACACAATTATCCGTTCTTGGGTAGTTGCGCACTGCCTTGATGACTGACGTGGTTAGCAGTTTGCCTTGTCTCTCAGGAACTGCAAGACAGACATTGCCGAACAGGAGCAGGTTGCGCCATGCTTGGATGGTGCCTCGGGCTTCTAAGTTGGTGGAACCTCCATTCACCTGCTTAAGAAGGTCTGTGAATTTCCCTGCTGCATATGGGCGAGCCGCTTTAGGGAAGTGGGATAGGGTACTGTTAGCAGTGGATCTGAATGCCTACAGAAGGTTATCGCAAGTGAGGAGGTTGCCATTGGAATTGTCATCTGCGTGTGGAGGCTATGGGC
>NC_091313.1:16620747-16630747 GCF_038502225.1 Cherax quadricarinatus
AGCTATCAAAGGCAGTTGTCGATCGTCACTTGGCCTGTGAATGTTTTAAGTGTAATAATACATACATAGTATGACAGAGATGTGGGCAAAACTGAGAAGGAATATTTGATTGTTGAAACCTATGCCTTTATCATTACACTAGACTTCTTGAGCTTAATGGAAGCCGTGGAGTCTAGACTACTGAACGATCTCGCTCGTAAACTTCAAACAGTAACGATGTGGTTGACGTTAAAAGCACATTATCAGAACCCGCTGCAGTATTTGGGAAGAAAATAATATGTTGCACAGTCAGCAAGAGCAGTTGGCTTCTTAATAGGTCAGGAGGATTCAAAAGACTCGCATGATTGAGATGTGGGTCATAGGATGTCTTCAACAATAATTTGAGATTCAGTATTTGAGAATATGACATGCAGTGGTTGAGGGAATGATATGCAGTGGTTGAGGGAATGATATGCAGTGGTTGAGGGTATGATATGCAGTGGTAAAGGTAAGGTTCGTCAGACAACAAGACAAGTGTTTCCTGAGGCGGGTCTTAGGCAAATGACGACCCGCAGCTGGAGCTTATGGTCATCTGACCGAGGCCTTCCGCTGGCTTACTCGTCCAACCCTTTAAAAATTAAAGTTGTGATTATAACCATCAAGTTTATTAATGGTAGAGGGTTTTTGTATGTGGTTACTGAGGGCAATATATCTTCCTTGATCTTACGGATGGTCACTAATGTCGACACTGACAAGTTCATTTTGTAATCTCTATTTAAATTATCAAATGTGAGAAGATCAATAACGTTTTCTTGCCAGACCTTTATATATTCCACCAATCTCCCTCTGGTGAGTGTCCTGTTAATCTTTTGAGTTAAATAAACACGGAAGTTATCAAGGCTATACAATTTGCCTATACACGAACATACATTACTTTTATCTTTGGTTTAAATATAACTCAACGTGCATATTTAACAAAAATATACGCATATCAGTGTTTATATCACGTAAATTGTATTGGTAATATGCATGCTCCATTGTACACCAAATAACAATCAGAGTGTTACACAGTCTTTGAAACCATCCTGTTTGTTATCTAAATGAAGCGACTGACTGCCTCCCTTACTATACAAGCGGTGAGAAAATACGTGATACGTATCGCTTGAAGAAATTACCAGATTGGACATGTCAAATTATTATTATTATAATCAAGGGGGAAGCGCTAAACCCGGAGGATTATACAGTGCCTGGGGAGGGGATGTGGAAGGCATTCAGGCTTAATTCGAGGAACTGGAGCACAGATCCAATTCTCTAAATCAAGAGCCCCTCACCAACATCAAGGAACCTTCCTTGAGGGGGGGACATGTCAAAGCAAGATTACAGTGACAGTATTTATGTTCTGCAAATTTATCGGCTATTAACATAAACGAAGTAGGTTTCTTTAAAAATGAATGCAACTATTCTTTACCAGCATGTAGTATTAATCTTAACTATTCCTTACGTTAGTTTTATTATTTTGTAACGTAAAACTATTTGGTATAATTATTTAATTTATTTAAAGCGAAGTGAAATCCGCAGTCGGTGAATGGATGAAGGAGTTAAATTTAATGTTGCTTCTGTCTATTATGCAGCAAACGAGAAAACACTCAGGAGCATTCCTTAAACTCTCTTGATATCGACGTAGTCAAGAAAATTTACTTCATTCATTCTTCTGAGAGGACAGCGTCTGAAAGCTCTCATGCACATGCAATGCTTATTTCGGAAACACCTGAAAACTGCTTAGATATCTGTTCTGAGAACAAATACATGGATATACGAGTGAGTTTTGCAACTCCATGAGTTTCTTGGGATTGCCAGTCAGCACCATCGGGAACCTGATATTTACATACAGCATTCAGAACGTATGTTCCAGTCATAACACAACTCTGGGCCCTTGAAGCTCCAAAATTGTGAGATTAAAACAATTGCAGATGAAATTTAAACATTTAGGCACTAAATAACATAAAAAGAGGACTTTTTTTCCTACTAAATTAATGGCTTAATCCAACTAAAAAGGCTGGTTTATCACAAAAACGGCTAACTTGTTACACCGTAAGTAATGTGTAATTAAGATATTAAATTTTTTTTAAAAAAACGATGATGGAGCTCTTAGCAATTTGATAGTAGTATTTACTTACAAAAAAATTTCTAAATAAACATTGCGGTATACCGTACTGTGTTTCATTAATATTACTATCGAACTGATGTCATAAAGCTGGCAGAGACGACGGAAACCAAAGAACGATAGCATAATAGCAAAGTCAAGGAAAAATACAAGAAAACTTTTGTAAGCAGAGCACGCACAAATAAGCAAGAAGACTCAGCAGCAAAACAAAAACGTTAAGTTAGCAGCAGAACAAAAGCGAAGTGTTAGCAGCAAAAGAAGCACGTAGTTAGAAGCAAAACAAGCTTGTATAGTTAGCAGCAAAACACGTATAGTAAAGATAACCAACAAACAGAACGAACCACGGGAGAGAAGCACACAGCGAAAGAAAGGAGAGCGAGTAGGCAGAGTAAGAGAGCGAGAAAGACAGGAGAGCGAGCAAGAGAAGAGAGCGAGCAAGAGAGGAGAGCGAGCAAAAAGTGAGCAAAATGTGAACGAGCGCACAGAACAATTAAATCTCGCTGCAGAACGAACAAGACAAGCAAAAAGAGATCAAGGAAAAACAACTAATATTCGCAACCACCAAGAAAGCAAGAAGCAGCGAGAGTAAGCAAGAGAGCGACCATCGCAAGCACAACTAACACAACAGGAGGAAAAGCAAGCAAGCCGAGAAATGAAATGTAATAAGCATGTCAAGCATGCAAAACGACCAAAGAATAAAGAGGAGGCATACAGAGAAGAACAAGCAGATCAAGCATACTTACTAAACATGTTAAGCACGCAGAATAAATGGTACAGCCAGCAAGCAAAGCAGACAGAACAAGCAGAAAATTCAAGATCAAGAAAAAAAAACTTACACAAAAGAGCAAACAAGCTTACCTTCATGGTAAGCAAGGATAGGAAGCAATGAAGCAAAGAAAGCTAAGAATGAAAGCAGAGCGATCGGCAGAGCGTGCGAGCAAGCAGAGGAAGCAAGGCAAACAATGCCCTTCAGACCAACTAAACGGGAAGGATGAATCAGCAGCAATATAAAGGAGAGAATGTGCAATAACTCAAATAAAAGCGAACGGTTCAGTTATCAACAACACAAACTAGTAGCAAAGACTCGACATTTATATTATATTTTTTTATTACTAAGGCTGAGGGACTGAACACCACATCACCAGGCTGAGGGACTGAACACCACATCACCAGGCTGAGGGACTGAACACCACATCACCAGGCTGAGGGACTGAACACCACATCACCAGGCTGAGGGACTGAACACCACATCACCAGGCTGAGGGACTGAGCACCACATCACCAGGCTGAGGGACTGAACACCACATCACCAGGCTGAGGGACTGAACACCACATCACCAGGCTGAGGGACTGAACACCACATCACCAGGCTGAGGGACTGAACACCACATCACCAGGCTGAGGGACTGAACACCACATCACCAGGCTGAGGGACTGAACACCACATCACCAGGCTGAGGGACTGAACACCACATCACCAGGCTGAGGGACTGAACACCACATCACCAGGCTGAGGGACTGAACACCACATCACCAGGCTGAGGGACTGAACACCACATCACCAGGCTGAGGGACTGAACACCACATCACCAGGCTGAGGGACTGAACACCACATCACCAGGCTGAGGGACGGAACACCACATCACCAGGCTGAGGGACTGAACACCACATCACCAGGCTGAGGGACTGAACATCACATCACCAGGCTGAGGGACTGAATACCACATCACCAGGCTGAAGGACTGAACACCACACCACCAGGCTGAGGGACTGAACACCACATCACCAGGCTGAGGGACTGAACATCACATCATCAGGCTGAGGGACTGAACACCACATCACCAGGCTGAGGGACTGAACACCACATCACCAGGCTGAGGGACTGAACACCACATCACCAGGCTGAGGGATTGAACACCACATCACCAGGCTGAGAGACTGAACACCACATCACCAGGCTGAGAGGACTGAACACCACATCACCTGGCTGAGGGACTGAACACCACATCACCAGGCTGAGGGGACTGAACACCACATCACCAGGCTGAGGGACTGAACACCTCATCACCAGGCTGAGGGACCAAACACCACATCACCAGGCTGAGGGACTGAACATCACATCACCTGACTGATGGACTGAACACCACATCACCAGGCTGAGAGGACTGAACACCACATCACTTGGCTGAGGGACTGAACACCACATCACCAGGCTGAGGGGACTGAACACCACATCACCTGGCTGAGGGACTGATTACCTCAAATTCCCTCTTCACATCTTCCACCGTTTATCTTTGAAGTAGACTGATACAGCCACTCATTGGCGAAACTTTTCTTAAGTAAAGATACCGAAGTATTGCACGTTTGCCTTATTCATGACCGTAATCTGCACAACGTTGAAACGTTGTACAAATAAGGGTCTTCAGTACAAGTGTATGTACACGAGAGTGGACGTGTATGTGTATGTATGCATGATGTGAGCGTTGGTATGTACCCATGTACGTGGGACTGGGAATGGATATGCTTTTGTGTATGTGGTATGCTTGTGAGGACGTCGGAATGGGCGTCCTCACATAGTTGTACTGTGTGTGTACGCTGACGCGGTTGTACTTTTGCGTATATGGATAAGGGCGTGGACTGTGCGCTGCGTGAACATGAGAAAGAACATGTGTGAGCTACGGTGGGAATATGTAAGAGTGGGTGTAAGTGGGGAAGAGAACGTGGTTGTGATGTGCAGGAATATATGCTAGGGTTAGCGCTCCTTATTTTCACAAAATACGCCAAACTTGTACTGGTCATCAATAGCAATAAGGCTGAAGCTATAGTCAAAAGGAAGCAGACGTGAAGAGCGGATTTTGTGACCTAACAAATTAAAAAGCAATGTCTCTGCACTGAAGATATTATTTTAAGTAAGAGCGAAGACAAAGTGAGTGTACTCAGGCGCTGAAAAAAAGATACTTGAAATTAATTCCACTTGCTCTTTCGAATATTTTTCAATTAATTTAAGAAAGATTTTTTTTCCATTTCATTGGAAAATGCACTAAAAGGAGCAAAATATTATTTTAAACGTCAAGAGCTTCTCTTTAATACTCACGTTAATAGGATTAATTAAGAGAGATTTTTTTCCAGGCATTATGGAAAAGATCGATGATTTTTAATCGTAATTTTTCTTTGTGCTAGGAAGGTAAATTAGGAACAGCGAATTTATATTTTGTGGTTTAATGGAGTTATAATATTTCACTGTGAACAAGATGTGTACTGTAAAAGATTGTTTCAAGCACACAGATACATATGAAAATTAACCAGTGATGCTACATGTAATGTTAGTTAAAAGGAAACCTAGGATTAGCATGCACTGCACACTATCAAGTAGTGATCCTGTGTTATTTAAATGGGGTGTGAAACTAGCTCGGGTAAGCCATCGGATGCCTAACCTGTGTCGGGTCATCATCAGTGAAAGGCCATACCATGAGACAGCGTGTTGTTTCCTGAAGTTTAAACACCAGCTTGTAATGTATTAACACTGCGTTATAAAAAAAATTGCTTCCTAAATCCAAACAAGTCTCTCGAATATTATACATTGTATATATTAAATGTAATATGTCAACTGGTGCACAAAAATCGACAGGATTCGTAGTTAAAAATATGTATACATAATACAACAAATATTCACTTTTCAGCTTGGCCAATCACAAGTGGCTTGAGAGCAAATTTTTTTTTATGAATAACTGACTGCCTTCCCAGTCAGTGGAACACGAGATGTTTTTCCAGCTCTTGACTGATCAGTACTGCCGTCTGGGGTCAGCTGCCGTCTAGGGTACCTGGAATAAGGTAGTAATAATAAGTGCTCGCTTATACTTGATTGATAATTCCGACAACTAAACAAGCCTAGAAAGAACACAAGGCTACAAGATGTAATTCCGGACTGTTTATATATATATATATATATATATATATATATATATATATATATATATATATATATATATATATATATATATATATATATATATATATATATATATATATATACATATATATATATATATATATATATATATATATATATATATATATATATATATATATATATATATATATATATATATATATATATGTCGTGCCGAATAGGCAGAACTTGCGATCTTGGCTTAAATAGCAACGCTCATCTTGCCATATAGGACAAGTGAAAATTTGTGTATGCAATAATTTCGCCAAAATCATTCTGAACCTAACGACAAAAATATATTTCACTGTGTTTGTTTAGTATTAAATTATTGTAAACAAATCTAAAATATATTTAGTTGGGTTAGGCTCAAATAAATTGTTCTTGTTATAATAAGGTTAGGTAAGTTTTCTAAGATTCTTTTGGAGCAAAATTAAAAATTTTTACATTAACATTAATGAAAAAAATATATCTTTAAACGTATAAGAGAAAATTTTAGAGAGGACTTAATTTTAAATGAGTTCTTGGTAATTGACCAGTTTTACATATTCGGCACGACATATATATATATAAATATATATATATATATATATATATATATATATATGTGTGTGTGTGTGTGTGTATATATTTTTTTTTTTTTACAAGTCGGCCGTCTCCCACCGAGGCAGGGTGACCCAAAAAGAAAGAAAATCCCCAAAAAGAAAATACTTCCATCATCATTCAACACTTTCACCTCACTCACACATAATCATTGTTTTTGCAGAGGTGCTCAGAACACAACAGTTTAGAAGCATATACGTATAAAGATACATAACATATCCCTCCAAACCGCTAATATCCCTAACCCCTCCTTTAGAGTGCAGGCATTGTACTTCCCATTTCCATGACTCAAGTCCGGCTATATAAAAATGACCGGTTTCCCTGAATTCCTTCACTAAATATTACCCTGCTCACACTCCAACAGATCGTGAGGTCAAAAATACCATTCGTCTCCATTCAATCCTATCGAACACGCTCATACACGCCTGCTGGAAGTCCAAGCCCCTCGCCCACAGAACTTCCCTTACCCCTTCCTTCCAACCTTTTCGAGGACCACCCCTACCCCGCCTTCCTTCTCCTACAGATTTAAATGCTCTCCATGCCATTCTACTTTGATCCATTCTCTCTAAATGACCAAACCACCTCAACAACCCCTCTTCAGCCCTCTGACTAATACTTTTAGTACCTCCACACCTTCTCCTAATTTCCACACTTCGAATTTTCTGCATAATATTTACACCACACATTGCCCTTAGACAGGACATCTCCACAGCCTCCAACCGTCTCCTCGCTGCTGCATTCACAACCCAAGCTTCACACCCATACAAGAGTGTTGGTACTACTATACTTTCATACATTCCCTTCTTTGCCTCCATAGATAACGATTTTGACTCCACATATATCTCAACGCACCACTCACCTTTTTTCCCTCATCAATTCTATGATTAACCTCATCCTTCATAAATCCATCCGCCGAAACGTCAACTCCCAAGTATCTGAAAACATTCACTTCTTCCATACTCCTCGTCCCAAATTTGATATCAAATTTTTCTTTATCTGTATCATTTGATACCCTCATCACCTTACTCTTTTCTATGTTCACTTTCATCTTTCTACCTTTACACACACTCCCAAACTCATCCACTAACCTTTGTAATTTTTCTTTAGAATCTCCCATAAGCACAGTATCATCAGCAAAAAGTAACTGTGTCAATTCCCATTTTGTATTTGATTCCCCATAATTTAATCCCACCCCTCTCCCGAACACCCTTGCATTTACTTCTTTTACAACCCCATCTATAAATATATTAAACAACCACGGTGACATTACACATCCCTGTCTAAGACCTACTTTTACCAGGAAGTAGTCTCCCTCTCTTCTACACACCCTAACCTGAGCCTCACTATCCTCATAAAAACTCTTTACAGCATTTAGTAACTTACCACCTATTCCATATACTTGCAACATCTGCCACATTGCTCCCCTATCCACTCTATCATATGCCTTTTCTAAATTCATAAATGCAATAAAAACTTCCCTACCTTTATCTAAATACTGTTCACATATATGCTTCAATATAAACACTTGATCTACACATCCCCTACCCACTCTGAAACCTCCTTGCTCATCCGCAATCCTACATTCTGTCTTACCTCTAATTCTTTCAATTATAACCCTACCGTACACTTTTCCTGGTGTACTCAGTAAACTTATTCCTCTATAATTTTTACAATCTCTTTTGCCCCCCTTCCCATTATATGAAGGGACTATACATGCTCTCCGCCAATTCCTAGGTACCTTCCCCTCTTTCATACATTTATTAAACAAAAATACCAACCACTCCAACACTATATCCCCCCTCCTTTAACATTTCTGTCATGATCCCATCAGTTCCAGCTGCTTTACCCCCTTTTATTCTACGTAATGCCTCACGTACCTCCCCCACACTTGCATTCTGCTCTTCTTCACTCCTAAAAGATGGTATACCTCCCAGGCCAGTGCATGAAATTACCGCCTCCCTTTCTTCCTCAACATTTAAAAGTTCCTCAAAATATTCTCGCCATCTACCTAATACCTCCCTCTCCCCATCTTCTAATTCGGCTACTCTGTTTTTAACTGACAAATCCATACGTTCCCTAGGCTTTCTTAACTTGTTTAACTCACTCCAAAAATTTTTCTTATTTTCATAAAATTTCTTGACAGTGCCTCTCCCACTCTCTCATCTGCCCTCCTTTTGCACTCTCTCACCACTCTCCTAACCTTTCTTTTACTCTCCATATACTCTGCTCTTCTTATAACACTTCTGCTTTGTAAAAACCTCTCATAAGCTAACTTTTTCTCTTTTATCACACCCTTTACTTCATCATTCCACCAACCACTCCTCTTTTCCCCTGCCTCCACCCTCCTATAACCACAAACTTCTGCCCCACATTCTAATACTGCATTTTTAAAACTCATCCAACCCTCTTCAACCCCCCCACTACTCATCTTTGCACTAGCCCACCTTTCTGCCAATAGTCGCTTATATCTCACCCGAACTTCCTCCTCCCTTAGTTTATACACTTTCACTTCTCTCCTACTTGTTGTTGCCACCTTCCTCTTGTCCCATCTACCTCTTACTCTAACTGTAGCTACAACTAAATAATGATCCGATATATCAGTTGCCCCTCTATAAACATGTACATCCTGGAGCCTACCCATTAACCTTTTATCCACCAATACATAATCTAACAAACTACTTTCATTACGTGCTACATCATACCTTGTATATTTATTTATCCTCTTTTTCATAAAATATGTATTACTTATTACCAAATCTCTTTCTACACATAGCTCAATTAAAGGCTCCCCATTTACATTTACCCCTGGCACCCCAAATTTACCTACTACTCCCTCCACAACATTTTTACCCACTTTAGCATTGAAATCCCCAACCACAAGTACTCTCACACTTGGTTCAAAACTCCCCACGCATTCACTCAACATTTCCCAAAATCTCTCTCTCTCCTCTACACTTCTCTCTTCTCCATGTGCATATACGCTTACTATAACCCACTTTTCACATCCAACCTTTATTTTACTCCACATAATCCTTGAATTAATACATTTATAATCCTTCTTTTCCTGCCATATCTTATCCTTAAACATTATTGCTACTCCTTCTTTAGCTCTAACTCTATTTGAAACCCCTGACCTAATCCCATTTATTCCTCTCCACTGAAACTCTCCCACCCCCTTCAGCTTTGTTTCACTTAAAGCCAGGACATCCAGCTTCTTCTCATTCATAACATCCACAACCATTTCTTTCTTATCATTTGCACAACATCCATGCACATTCAGACTTCCCACTTTGACAATTTTCTTATTA